>NC_079229.1:29695068-29800068 GCF_029633865.1 Lampris incognitus
GCAGCAAGTGAAATTTCTGAGGTGTGTAATGAGGAGCAGACATTGCAGAGGAGAATGTGGAATAAGCACTGATCCGGCGCTGCTCGGTATATTATGGTACATGTATATGCATAGAGGTTGCAGAAAGACGGCATGATGATATGCATATGCATGGAGGCCATCCTGACAGCCTCACGCGCCAGCACACAAGCCCATAAATTCAAACACACAACAGCAAAAAAAAAAAAATCCTTGCACACATACAAGTATATCCAGCTAACAATAGATGTTTATGGTCAAGAACAATCACCATGTAGGTCTGCCCTCATCTGGATTGGGAATTAAATATAAACCCCGAAAGTCATGAATGAAAACATGAATCTGATCTGCAAAAAAAGCTAAGCTGGCCAAGTTCATCCCAGTTCTGACATTTAATTGGTTATCTGTTTTTGTTTCAGGTTTAGTTTCTGATTTTTGTAATGTGTCTTCCAGTTTCAATGATAAAAAGAATCATCATCATCTTCATCACCATAGTTCACAAATCAATTAAAAACTAACAAAATCAGAGAAATTTTATTTTTTAGGCTTTCCCCCCCCTTTTTCTCCCCAATTGCATCTGGCCAATTACCCCACTCCCCCGAGCCATCCCGGTCGCTGCTCCACCCCCTCTGCCGTTCCGGCTTCCCACCCGCAGACTCGGCCAATTGTGTCTGTAGGGACGCCCGACCAAGCTGGAGGTAACACGGGGATTTGAACCGGGATCCCTGTGTTAGTAGGCAACGGAACAGACCGCCACACTACCCGGACACCCCACCCTGTCATCATTTGATTCCATACTCAAGAAATGTTATTGAAACATTCAGAACATTTCCAAAAATGAAACCATCCCCTTTTGTATTCTAATCTAATGTTAAGCTACAATGTTTTAAATGCTACTGTAACGCTATTGTAATGAAGGGATAGTGTAAATTTTTTTTTTTTTGCCTGACCTGCATAACTTGAGTATTGGGCAAAAGACGATTGACATGCTCCTCCTCAATGAAGTCCATTACTTTAGAATCCATGCTGTAAGTTTGAGATAAGCCTTTACTGTCTCAGGAGAATTTTGTGTTGGGCATTCTAGAGAACACAGTTGACATAGCAGCACACAGCCTCTCCATATGGGCCTACACAGAATATATCTGTTTACTTGTACAATCAAACTACAGTTTACATGCAGTATCACACACAGATTACAGTATTACACACCAAGAATCTTGCACGCTCCCCCATTGATATTGCACAGTCCCCTATTATCCATTGAACAGATGCCCTATACCAAGATGTTGCACAATGCCCTACACCAAGCTATTGCACATATGACCTTCAACAAGGCATTGCACAAATGTTCTACACCAAGATATTGCACATTCCCCCCATAAGACCCCCCCCTCCCACACACACAGACACAGACACACACTCAGTAGTTTTACTGATAGTGGAACTAAGGAAAACTTGTACCTGTTCAACTTGAAGTCCGGTAACCTGTACCTTCTTCTTTGGGTGGCACAGTGGCCCAGAGGTTGGTACTGTCGCCTCACAGCAAGAAAGGTCCTGGGTTCGATCCCCGGGGTTGTCCAACCCTGGGGGTCATCCCAGGTTGTCCTCAGTGTGGCGTTTGCTTGTTCTCCCCGTGTCTGCGGTTGATTTTCTCCAGATGCTCCGGTTTCCTCCCCACCATCAAAAGAAACATGCATGTTAGGGTTTATATTCCTGTCTGCTGTCTGTGCCCCTGACCAAGGCAATGGAAAGAAGAACTGGAGTTGGTCCCCAGGCGCAGCATAAAGGTGGCAGCCACTGCTCCTAGCTACACAGATCACAGCTAGGATGGGTTAATTTGCAGTAACTGAATTTTCCCCAAGGGGATTAATAAAGGAAACTTAATTAATTATTCCCAAAGGCATCAGCTCACACTCTTTGTGAAGGATGTGGTTTGGGTCACAGTTGATTTTAAGGCCCTGATTCCTCACTGTCTCCTAAAATATCTCCTGGAGAGAAGATGGGGGTAACATACCAATTATTTTTCTGGCTCTTCTGATCAGATTTTGGAGTTGGGATTTGCATTTAACTGACAGGTTGCCAAACCATGTTGTGATTCCGTAACAAATAATAGATTCACTGGCTGCCCTGTAAAACAATAACATAATGCTTTTATCCACTCTATGAACCCTGGGCCTCTGCAGAAAATGCAGACGCTGACTGATTCATGAACAAACATACTCCACTTGATGAGTCCATTGTACCTGAAAATCAAAGTGAATACCAAAGCACTTGTATGTTGTTACTTGCTCAACTGTCTTCCCGATGATTAAAACGGGGCTGTGATCACCAATAGACCTGGGATAGACTCTCACACCACTGCACAACGTTTTCTATCTCAGACTTACACATAGCAATGTCTGAATCTTTTGTCAGTAAACTGAGTATGGCTGTATCATCAGAAAACTTGACAATGCAGTTGTTTGTATTGGGTTTCTACAGTCATTTGTATATAATGTGAAAAAAGGGGAGCACTCACGCAGCCTTGAGGAGCTCCAGTACCTACTTATAACCTGTATGTCAGAGAAAGCTAACTTTCACCTGCTGTTGTCTTCCTATGAGAAATGCATGGTACCATCTGATTATATAGAGATTTACCTCCATCTCTTTCAGTTTGTTTAACAGGATCTGAGGGAGTAAATACTGAGCTAAAGTCCATAAACATTAGTCAAGCGTAAGCTGTAGGTTTTTCAAGATGTTTTAGAATAAAGTGCATCATAGTACTTAGAGCATCATCGGTGCCTCTACCATTTTTAAAACCTTAATGCTCGCTAACAAAACAGCAACCTAAACGGCTCCTGCCTAACTGATTTCCCTCATTCAGGTCTACACTCAGTCCCACTCACTACGCTCTGCCAATGAAAGACGCCTGGCACTTCCGCCACAACGGGGCCCTAAGTCACTAGCTAAACTATTCTCTTCTGTAGTTCCCCGGCAGTGGAACGAGTTACCAAACTCATTCCATCAGCTGAGTCCCTCTCCATCTTTAAGAAGAAGCTGAAGACCCAGCTCTTTCACCAACACCTCCACACCTAATGGTATTTTTTTTAAATCGCTTCTCTTCTATGCACCCTATGCATCGCCTTTGTGCACTGCCTGTTGACATCTATATGTCTTATTGGACTTGAACATAGTTTTTTTTTGGCACTTACTTGCGTTGTTGCCTCCTAACTAGATCCTTGCTTGTGTTGTATTAACTCTCAGATGCACATCACTTTGGATAAATCGTCTGCTTTATGAAATTGTAAATAGTCATTGTAAATTATAAGCAAATTGGAGGGGGTCTAAGAGATGCTGTACCTCACTTCGTAGGTTCCCTACCATCATGTATTCAAGTGATTTCGTCACTATTGATGTCACTGCTACCAATCTAAAATCCTTATTTTCCTGTGGGCAAGGTTTTTTTGGAACAGGAATAATGGCAGATTTTTTTTTCATATTGTAGAAATGGTACACGTGTCAACCGAGAGCTGGAATAGGCTCCAGGCTGGGGTCAACTCATCTACAAAGGTTTTTAGAAGAAAAGTCAAAATACCATCTGGCCCCACGGGACTTCTTAGTGTGCAACTTTTTTAAAGAAACTTGACCACAGCACTTGGATAAATTACTATTCTATCCTTTGTTGGATCATATGTCACTGTAATTAACAGGTTTCTACATTCATCAATACAATCACTCCATTCAGAATCAAAACATTTTTGGGAATTGTTGAGTTCGTTTGCTTTTTCCAGTTCATTCAGTACATACATTTCCTTCTTGTCAGAGTCCAGGTTGGTCATTTCTTTCACGAAGTCCCACAGTTTTTTTCGAGTCCTTAGTTGAAAAGGCTTCCCTGACACATAAACCATGTTGCTCTCGTGCTTCCCTTAGTTTCCCCTTTAATTCTCTTTGAACTGCTCTCAATTCCATTATATCTTTGTTCCAGAAGACTTGTCTTTTTTGTCTGATGCAATATTTGATCTCAGGCATGATGTAGTCTCTGTTGTTTGAGTAGGCTTGCGTAATGGTCTTCACCTCCACAATACTGTCAATACTGTCTTGTTGGAAAACATCCCAATCTGTGGCCAGGAAGCAACCACTTAGCTCCTCCTTATTCCTGCCCTGCCAGACACTGACAGTCTTTGAGAAAGATTAGCTTCTTTTAAGGGTGGACCTGAAAGTGAGAATTAGCTGGATGGTGTTATGATCTGAATTTGAAAGGGGGAGGTCTGATCTTAGCAGCATATGCATTTTTAATATTGACATAGCATTTCTCCAATATCCTATTTTTTCGTGTGCTATTATTGACATATTGCTGGAACCCTGAAAGAGCATAGTCAATCTTACAGTGATTGAAGTCCCCTAGTACAAATATCTGTGCATCAAGCTTGTTTTTTAATTGCTGATGAACACAGTCGGCTGCACGTGAGGCAGCTTTGGATGCATTCCCACTAGGCGGGATATATACAGTGCAGATAAAAATGTTCCCATAGTCTCTGGGTAGGTAAAACGGTCTTAGACTTAAAATATATGACTTCAAGGTCAGGGGTATATTCCATGTCTTTTGTTGTGTAATTCCTGCACCAAGAGTCCTTAATAAAAACACAGATGCCACCACCCCTCGTTTTCCCTGAGTCATTATTCTAGCCATGTGAACATTTGAGAAGCCTTGTACCTGAACCAACGGATCCAGGAAATCTGCTTGAAGTCAAATCTTTGTGTAGATCATGAGGCATGACTCACAGTATTCATTGCAGACCCTTATGTTCAGGCATAACTCCTCCATCTTGTTCTTAAGGGAGCAAGCGTTGCTGAGTATTGATGGCAGCAGTGGATTGTGCTTCGGCGGAGTCGATGTTGAATGCCACCCCTCCTCCCTCATTTCCATGGCTGACTGTCTCCACAGCGTTACGACAACTCCTCTGAAATGTTGTCCGCAGACCCAGTTCTGGTGCAGCTCTTTTTCATAAGAACAGCAGCCAATCCCTGTCATAGACCCACAGCGCCTGGTCGCTTCCCCTGGGAAGCACGTGGTGGCATCGTATTGCATGCAAATGCTGGATGTAATCAGCACCCAACAGCACTCCAACAGTCTTCTTCCCCCTTTCTTCTGCCCAGATAAACTCGCCAGCTTCCAACAAACTTCAACACACAATTTGACAAGCTTTGTCACACTTGACAAACGTAAAACAAACTCTCAAACAAACAAATAAACCAAAAACAAACAAACAAATGCCCATCTCTCGTGCCCGAGTCGCAGCAGCACCGTGCCATCAGAAGTTAGCATATTGGTTTCTTGGTTTCTGTAAAGCTCTCGTGTGCGGCTGGATTGGGGGGGGGGTGACTTTACCTGAAGCATTACTAGAATGTCTGAAACTGGGCAGAAACAGATATCCTCCCTCCCATGCTTTGGGTGAAAATGTGCTGTGGGGCCATGGGGGTGCAGAAACTCTACTTTGATGTCTTGGTGCTCGTTATTAACAGCAACGGCCTTTGCCAGCCACCATTGCTCATCATAGACAGCAGCCAGCCATTCTCCACCTTTAATGCTGTCAATAGTTATCTCTGTGATAGTGCCTTCAGGACCTCTCAGGTACTCCTGCTCCATCTCTACCATTAACAATGTTAGAGGACTTATCCTACTGGACTCTGACGCAGTGCATTCATCAAAACTGACCTCTGTGTTGTTCCTCTTCTGTTCTTCTGTAGATCCATGGACATCAAATGCACTGGGGTTGAAGAACTGGCAAATAAAAGGCTTAATGCAAAAACACGACATCACTCTGTAGTGAATGATACTCTGACTGGATGTGATAGACTGATGTATTTTTTGTATAGAAGGAACTTGTTTGATAAGTGTGTCACATCTTGTCATGTCATTTTCATCAGTGTAATAGAGCTTGACACCATTCAAAGAGCTAAAGGCAGTTTCATAGAAGGTCTTCCCATCTTCTATATCCTTTCCTCGCAGTACAAGGCTGTCAGCTGTTCTTTTTACTGTTTCCCATATGCCATCTGGGGCACCCTTGCCATGTGATGTAGGGAAGAAGTTCCAGCTTGATCTTGTGAAACCCAGTGTGGGTAGGACTTCACAGAGAAGAAAGAAGTTCATCTTGTTTTTAAACTGCTTACTAGGACCATCAGACCAAAAATGAACTGTATCATTTGAGAAGAACTTTGAATTGATGTCTCTGGATCTATGTCGATGAGGTGTCTCTTCTTTTTGAATCAGATACTGTGCAAAATCCACTCTTTTGTCCTTTAGTATAGTACATTCCAGTATGCAAATAGCTGAGGCAAATTCTGTCCGAAATGGCAGGCTTGAATGTCAGAGTGATATTTGCATTCCCATGCCTCTGAGAAGTAAACATGTAAGATGACTGCATTTTCATCACACATTTGAACTGAATTCCTGTATACCTGGGACTGGTTTCTCACTAAGCACATGTGTTGAGATTTCACTTTTGAGCTTTTCCTCATACAATTGGATGAGCATAGACAGACTACCACTGTGCTTTAAACGTTCTCTGTTAGTGAATTTGCACTTCCTTATTTGTTCCTCTACATGTTTCCATTGCTTCCACTCAACAGGGGTTCAGTATTTTTCCGCGATCAGAATTGTGCATTTGTTCACACATATTGAGCAAGTCCGAAGAAGGCATGCCTCACTTGCAGGAGAGTAACACACCAGATCAAAGCTCTCTTCCAATATTGTAGTCTTCATGACACCACTCTCGAAGGACTTCCAGCATCAGGCGAGAATTTTCATGATACTAGCACTAACAGGTCTTTCGATCAGAGGCTTTTGGTGGCATGATGTAGAATGGCCGCAGAGCACAGAATGATGAATAACTGAGTCTCACAGTTGGGTTGCTTCTTAGGAAGTCCCTATGTAGGTTGATCATAGTGTCAGTAAGGATCACACTCTGCTGTTTGACCTTCTTTCCTGTGATCAAGTCACTTTTGTCTGTTGTCAGATGTACAGAGCTAATGAAGAATTCCTAGACAGTCTTGGTGACATTATTGAGGAATGTTGATTTCTTCTGCATTGTCTTTCCTTTCTCTCAACAATTTATACGCCACCCCAAACTGTTGAATCTTATGAAGAAGGCGATAATTTTTCAAAATCCTGCCAGATAGTGTCAGTGGTTGACCACTGGACTTGTGAGGCGTCTTACTCTTTGACCGAGTCTGTTTGTTTCTCTGAAGCTCTCCGATGAGGACATTGTGGAAGAGAAGGGTTCTTTTGATCAAAGGAGTTTTAAATTTACTTCCTCGCATCATTTTCTTGATCTCTGTGTGTGGAGAATCTATTTGGGTTTTATTTTGCAACTGCTTTCTTTGCCATATTTGCAGCGCAGTTTGTTCTGCGCTTTTTCTTTTTTCTTTTACCTTCCTCAGTTTCTCTTTCAAGGCTTTAATTTCTCTAGAATGTCTTTTCCTAGGTTTTTTTCTTTTATTTTTTTGCCTGCAAGATACTGTCTACTGCAACTCAGCTCTTCTTCACTGGTCTAGAGGACTATCAGGGGGGCGTGTCTGCCTGTAGTGTAGTGTCTCTCTCGCTCTGTGTTTTTTCTGTGAATTTTTCCAACTTCTTCTCTGATACGTCTTCTCCCAGATAGGATATTCATATATCCTGTGTCTTATTTTCCCATCTTGAATCCTTTTTGCCTACCTTTGCGTTTCCTTCTCTAGCATCTCTCTTTTCATCTCTGGTTGACTGTATGTACACTTTCTCACTTTTTTTTTTTTGGTACTGCCAATACTTTTTCCTCCGCTCCTCCACTGACAGTTTCCGCCTAACCATGCTTGCTGAACATACAGATTATTATAATGTTATCATGATGAGAAAGGGCATATTGGAAAACTGTATCTATAAAATCTCAGTCTTTCTGTCTTTCTATAAGCCCGATCATAGTGGAGACATAATAGCAAATAGTTCTGGCCTATGTGTGTGTTTGTGTATGCTAAATCACAATACAGCGCTAGTACAAAACAGTTAAAATCAAACTATCAATTTAGTGCGTGTGTGTGTGTGTGAGAGAGAGAGAGAGAGAGAGAGGGTGTGTGTGTGTATGTGTGTGTGTGTGTGTGTAGGGGGTATTATGCTAATCATACAGAGTGTAAAATGTACTGATACACAAATTGTGTGTGTGTGTGTGTGAGTGAGAGAGAGAGGGGAGAGAGAGAGAGAGAGAGAGAGTGTGTGTGTGTGTGTGTAGGGGGTATTATGCTAATCATACAGAGTGTAAAATGTACTGATACACAAATTGTGTGTGTGTGTGTGTGTGTGTGTGTGTGTATTTAAGACGGATCATGAGAAACCTTATATGAAATAGTCCTATCAAACTATCACTTTAAGGTGTGTGTGTTATGGAATCAGTTGTCATCACCGCCACCGTCAGATTATACGTCAACACCGTCTTGGTCTGATGGTGTAGACAAAATGTCACGTGTTTACATCTCAACAACGTGGTTTACAACGGAACCATTTTGTTTTTCCTCCGTTGCCAGCTACCGCTAAACCCTAACGAAAAAAAGCTGCATATATTCCAAAATTCTTAGCAAATTTTATATGCTGGAGAGACGGTGCTGACGTTGTATCCTCATTAATGTCAATATTGTTCCTTAAAATTATCAAAAAGTTGAAACTTACCAGACCACGTTTTGGTACAGTTGCGGTTAGCTTGAGCAGTAAGTGACCAAGGGGTCCTCAACAATATAGGTGCCTGGGGTAACTCCTGATTTATTCACGGTAACGTAAAAATCTGAGGGTGTTGACGGAAATTGAGGACGCGTTTTTAATAATAATAATAATAATAATGTAAAGTTCTAATAAAATACGTTAGGCCCTAGCGAACGGACCTGACCCTTTAGCCGAGCGGTTAGTGACGTCGCCTTGTGGTGCAGTACACCCCGTATCGAATCCCGCACCGGGCAACAAAATAACCGGTTAAAATAATAATAACTTCATTTATATAGCACTTTTCTCAATAAGCAGATTTTTACCGAAAATTTTTACAATTTTTTTTTGGCCATTTTGAAATATTGATTTCTTGTTGAGGACACGTTGATTTCTAGGTACACAGCAGATATGTAAACAAATTAAATTACGTGTTCAAATAAACATTTTTAAAAACATGTCATGGGCATACACGGTGCTTTCACGTGTAACTTTTTATGTACATTTGTCATCATAAAAGGTCTTCAGGCGGAAACGTGGCTCTGGATAATCTTCACTATGAGCCACGGCACAGCCTAAAAGACCGAATTTAGTGTAACCTATTTTTCTGGACTTGCCTATTAGTGATTTTAAGTTCCTGTTATAAGCTGTTGCCGCAGTAGATGCCTTGAGCTCTTATTTTGAAGGCTGAATAGAGAGCGGAAGTGCTGTACGCAGTGTGGTTGCTGTGGCGTTCTGTTGGGGTAAGAATCCAAATAAAGTGGTCCTCGTGCGAAAGTGGAACCTCCGTATTTGTTATTTTATAGTTTCATACAGTATAGGCCAGTGGTTCTCCACCTTTTTGGGGTCCTGGACCCCCTGCGTATTTTTGATCTACCCTGAGGATCCCTCCCCCTGATCTTGGGGGAGGGGGGTTGCAATTTGATAGAAACAGTAGAAACTGCATTTTAAATTGCATTATAGCATTTATTCACTCTTTGGGGCAAAAATAAGAGCTTTCAGTTGTAACTTAGATATAGTTAACAAAACAGAATTCTTATGCAGTAACTTTCAGATATATGTAACAAAACAGAATGTGTATTCAGTAACTTTCAGATATATGTAACAAAACAGAATATGTATTCAGTAACTTTCAGATATATGTAACAACAGAATTTTTATGCAGTAACTTTTAACAATGCAAACGGGAGCGAGATCTCTTATTAAAATACAATAAATTACACTTGTGAAACAGATGTAATTAGAGAAAAAAGTCATGTTACCCTTTACAGTTTAGGTCGATAAAGGTCTCAGTCACATTTGAGTAAAATAATCCTATTTCCATAAATGTCATAGGATCTTTTTTAAAGATATTTTATTTTCACGGACCCTTTGCAATTACACCACGGACCACTAGGGGTCCGCGGACCCCCGGTTGAGAAACACTGGTATAGGCGACATCTACAAACCCTCGGTTACATTGGTGGCAGCGGTGGGATGCTTGTGCCAACGTCCCGCAAAAGAAAGACGTTTAAATGACCGAAAAGAAAGGTTCGGAGAGTCAGTTAGGTGTGTGCACCAAGACTTCACTCGTCTCGCTGCTGTCTTCTGAGATAGTTGAGGAGCAACACGTGGAAATACGGAGGTTCCACTTTATTTGGATTCTTCCCCCAACAGAACTCCGCAGCAACCACACTGCGTACAGCACTTCCGCTCTCTCTTCAGCCTTCATAATAAGAGCTCAAGGCATCTACTGTGGCAACAGCTTATAACAGGAACTTAAAATCACTAACAGGCAAGTCCAGAAAAATAGGTTACACTAGGAATGACCAAATATCAGGAATCAGGAACACTTGGTCACCTCGAAACGAGGCATCGTTTCCTCCGGCCCACAGCAGTGCAACACAAAGACAAAAAACACGCATCTAAAAACTACAAGAACACGTACACCAAACTAAAAAAAAATAAATAAATAAATAAAATAAAAACACTGGCCAAGGGAGCGAACGCAGGATGAACGTCGGAACTGCCGGCCTACCTGGGCTAGCAGTTAGCTTAGCCTGCCCCACTTCCGCATCCTGTCGGCGTTTCCATCCTCGGCGTTTCCTCCTCCGGCAGAGCCGTGGTCTATGGACGCAGCAGACCAGGCTCCCCCCAGCCGGTCCAACGCCTGCTCTCCCGGCCAGAGACCGTCGACGCCCTCCCCGCACTCCGCACGGAAAACAGTCAACGCCAGGCGAGGCCGCCGCCAGGCGGCCCCCAGTGCTGTCGGAACTGCCGGTCCGCATGGGCTAGCAGTTAGCTTAGCCCATGTAGCCCACCTGCTCAAGGTACTCTTAAATCACTTCTTCGAACACTTTGTACAGATGTAACCCGCACGTTGCGTTCGGCCGTCGTCTCCCTCCACGCCCTGGGACTCTGCGTTGTTTGTTGTGGTATGATGTTTGCATGGAAAAGGAAGGAGGCGGAGGCTTGGGATCGTGGCTGAGACCTGGACACTTTATTGGCACTCGCTTACACTTCACCTCTCCTCAATCAGCTGGCCGCTGGCCTCATCATACTCACAGCTTCCGGCAGAAGAAACAAAAAAAACATTTTTCTTTCTCAATAAAATTAACATAAAAAGTGCAAATGTGCAAATAAACACATCTCATATCAAAATGCTACCTTACGGCAAAACCAAAGCAAATGTCATCCATTATAAATTAAATAAGGCACTTATTACCCATAAAATTAAACAAAAAAACCATGGATAATCTGCTCAAATAATACTGCATCCTGCGTTATATGCCATGCTAATGCTCAACAGGCTAGCCAACACTTTTGGTCACATTTCTCTTGCCAAATACAATGTTCGACATCAAACTTTAACTAGGTTATAAGCAAACTTGTCTATTAACACCACAGAATAAACAGTTAGACAATATGTGCGATATAAATCAATATTTTTATGATAATGTAGACCGCCAGTAACACTGCTCACCTTCCGGCAGAAGAAACAAAAACCATTTGATCAACGTAGCATTTTGCCCGGGACAAGAACTAGGGGTACGGTGTTGCAAAAGGGACAAACATCGCCATTTGCGGCATTCCCAGGGGAACATACAGCGTAACAGTGCCACCCTGTGGCGGATTTACATTACTACCTTACACAGACATGACTTCGTAAAATGATGTCATTTTCCATATTCGCTATTCTCTTGCCTTGCAGTGTTGTGTTAGCGTTCGCTGCAGGCTGGGTTTTCTCTCTGCTTGCTGCAGTATTGTTTGTTGATAGCGTGTCCGCTGTTGAACTGGATTATGCTGTTGAACTGGATTATGCTGTTGTACTGGATTATGCCGTTGAACTGGGTTATGCTGTTGAACTGGATTATGCTGTTGTACTGGATTATGCCGTTGAACTGGGTTATGCTGTTGAACTGGATTATGCTGTTGTACTGGATTATGCTGTTGAACTGGATTATGCTGTTGAACTGGATTATGCAGTTGAACTGGGTTATGCTGTTGAACTGGGTTATGCTGTTGTACTGGGTTACGCTGTTGTACTGGATTATGCTGTTGTACTGGATTATGCTGTTGAACTGGGTTATGCTGTTAAACTGGGTTATGCTGTGTTACTGGATTATGCTGTTGAACTGGGTTATGCTGTTGAACTGGATTATGCTGTTGTACTGGATTATGCTGTTGAACTGGATTATGCTGTTGAACTGGATTATGCTGTTGTACTGGATTATGCTGTTGTACAGGATAATGCTGTTGAACTGGGTTATGCTGTTGTACTGGATTATGCCGTTGTACTGGATTATGCCGTTGAACTGGATTATGCCGTTGAACTGGGTTATGCCGTTGAACTGGGTTATGCCATTGTACTGGGTTATGCCGTTGTACTGGATTATGCTGTTGTACTGGGTTATGCCGTTGTACTGGGTTATGCCGTTGAACTGGGTTATGCCATTAAACTGGATTATGCCGTTGAACTGGATTATGCCGTTGTACTTGATTATGCTGTTGAACTGGATTATGCTGTTGTACTGGATTATGCTGTTGAACTGGGTTATGCTGTTGTACAGGATTATGCTGTTGAACTGGATTATGCTGTTGAACTGGATTATGCTGTTGTACTGGATTATGCTGTTGAACTGGGTTATGCTGTTGAACTGGATTATGCTGTTGAACTGGGTTATGCTGTTGTACTGGATTATGCTGTTGAACTGGATTATGACTGTGTTGATTCCTTGTTTTGGTAAAATAACTCTTAACTCTAACGCCAGCCTTGTGTTATGTCCAAAACCAGATTAGCCTAACCAGATTTTGTTTGCTAACCAGGGTCAACTCCAGCACCTATAGGCTGCATACATTAATAATGGTTTGGACACCCATCCCCCACTTTAATGGGTCTGCATTTGTTTCCGTTCTTATTTAAATCTGACCTTATGTCTGGTCCTTTTGTCTGTTTTTATTGTGACGCACTTTGTCAAGTTTTGTTCTAGACAAATGCTATTTAGATAATTTATCAGTCGTATAATGTATTTCCCTGTGATAGCCTGGCGGCCTGTCCAGGGTGTCTCCCCGCCTGCCACCCAGTGACTGCTGGGATAGGCGCCAGCATCCCCGCGACCCTGAGAGCAGGATAAGCGGTTCAGATAATGGATGGATGGATAGTATAATGTATTTCTAATAATAATAATAATACGATGGGCGGCACAGTGGTTAGCGCGGTCGCTTCACAGCAAGGAGGTCCTGGGTTCGAGCCCCAGGGTAGTCCAACCTTGGGGGTCATCCCAGGTCGTCCTCTGTGTGGAGTTTGCATGTTCTCCCCGTGTCTGCGTGGGTTTCCTCCGGGTGCTCCGGTTTCCTCCCATAGTCCAAAGACATGTAGGTCAGGTGAATCGGCCGTATCAAATTGTCCCTAGGTGTGAATGTATGTGTGTGTGTGTGTGTGTGTGTGTGTGTGTGTGTGTGTGTGTGTGTGTGTGTGTGTGTGTGTGTGTGGGCCCTGTGATGGACTGGCGGCCTGTCCAGGGTGTCTCCCCGCCTGCCGCGCAATAACTGCCGGCACAGGCTCCAATATCCCCGCGACCCTGTGTAAGATAAGAGGTTTGGATAATGGAATAATAATGATAATAATAATTAATAATATATTTGTACAGTACTTGAATTTATAAGGGGCATTGTTAATTGGATTTATTACGCTTAATGAAACATGATCAAATCTGGCAGTTTTGTGCACCTAAAAAGTTGGTGCAAGCTGTATCCCATCAAGCAACGTACGCTCCTATACTGTTGCACCCTTTTCAGTCCACGTCTTGAGGTTTTTCCTCTCTTCCACCAAAATGGAGGAGCGAATTCCACCTCTCCTACCGTACAGCCATAGTCCAACAGTAACAAAGCCTCCCAAACCATATATCATCATGCCACGAAATTCAATCTTTCCCAGAGGTTTGAAAAACAAACTGTATTTCCCCGACCGAGACTAGAAGTAGCATCTGTCAATAAAGTATAAATGAAGTCCTTGATTATACAGCTGGCTGGCCGGGAGCCATCTCTCCAAAGACAAGGGTGGAGGGGGGGGGGTGGGGGGGGAGAGGAAAGAATAAAAAAGTAGAGGAGTAAAAATATGGTTGTTTTACTTTAGCCAGGCCCTTCCTCGCCAACGCTATGCAGCAGCTGTAAACCCACCAGTGAAAACAAATCTGGGATGCCAAAGGGTATTCTGCTCTCTGTGCACACACCCCATTCCAGCCTATACACACAAACAAAAACCTGTACTGTATTTCTTGCCGAGTACCCTACAACGTATGCTCCCAACCTGGATGTCTACCTAAAAGCCTTTCTTGATATTAGGGGAACGTGTTAGACGGCGGCTGCAGAACAAGATGGTGCAGTCTCGCCTATGGCGAGGCATAACCTTGCAGGTCGGGCCCGTATTCGCCCGCTCATGCTTTCAGCGCCGGACCTCCTCATGTGGATTCAAACACGAATAATGTGTTCGCGAAGAGTCACGTTTGGCTGCGGAGTCAATGCACACAGCAGAAGGCCTCGGAATTTGAACAGAGGGGTCCCCGATGGCTCCCGTTGCCGGTTTTGTTGGTTTGTTTCTCTTTATTATTATTTTTTTTTTCTTTTTCCCCCTCCAACGTTACCTGCCATGTGTACGTATGGAGGCCGCTGCGAGTCAACGCCGTCTTGGAAGAAAAAACAAAACCTGCTGCATGATGAAGCTGTGAGAGCTACCAAGAGGAGAGCTGATGCACAAACCAGAGACCGGCTTTAAAGATGTCGGTAAATACATAAATATACGCAAGCGGCTGTGGAGGAGACAAGACGGGCATGGTTTTACGCTTATATATGTTTTGTTTTTTTTACTCCCTTAGGCGCTCCTTGAAGACGGGCCAAGTGGTCCACCCCGAAGGTATGTGTGGTGCATGGGGGGGGGGGGGTGTGCCGGTGTGTTTGCACGTTGATGCGTGCGTTCGGATGCGGATGTGTGTACGTCTGGATGTGCGCAGTTCGGCCGACGCGCCCGCCCGCCCGCCGCCCTCCTCAGTCGCCGGAGGCCGGCGTGCACGCCACGAGGCGCCCGAGTAGCCCGCCGAGCCGAATAAACTAGGGGCTTAAGACAAACATGCAGACCTAGCGCCGCTCGGGACCTACACCTCAACTTTTCCAGGGCTGCAGCCCCCCCCCCCCCCCCAACCACCCACCCCTTCCCCCACTTTCTCCCCTTTCTTCTTTCTCACATGCTTTTACAGTGAGGTACGCTGAAAGCTGTCTTTGTTGCCACGGTCTGTGGCATTTGAATGGTACCAAACAAGCTCCCAAGTGCAGCGAGCCCCCAAGACGGACGCTGAATAGAATTCTTCCCCTGACTTCTCCCTGGCCGAGCGACAATGACTGGGACCACTCCTTTCTAGTCAAGCCCCGCACTAATGGCTAAGACAATATTTGCAGGAATGAGGGGGATTTAATTTGCATTCAGGCCGTCTCCGTTTCTTTTCACAGGACCCGGGCCTGCGCAGTTCAACTGCGCCGCAGCCTCTGAAAGTAAGCATTCTGCCGATTTCGCTTTGATTCCCCACCCTCCCCGCCGCCGCCGCCGCCGCCGCCACCACCCGCCCCCGGCACCCCCCATCCCCCAGTCCCCACCACCCCCAACTTTTTTTTTTTTTCTTTCAAACGCTGTGCCCTCTGCTTGGTTTCTCTAATTCAAAACGGAAAAAGGAAAGTACACGGGGGAAGGAGGGGGGGGGGGTGCTAGGAAAGGAACAGGTGTGGGTTGGAAATGGAGGGGAGGGGGGGGGCGGCATATTCTGCCAGGGAAAGAAAAATGACTTGATTGTTGAGTAGCGCTTGTTTTCCCCAAAAAAAAAGTAAGCACACTGATCCTTTACAGGTAATCTGCAGTCACACCGAACACGCCGGTTTCCAGATTATCCTCGGGCGGGATTCCAGTTTGATCGGAGGCCCCCCGTGAACTCGGGAGGGTCCAACATGAAAGATTGGCTCGAATGTGTTGATACACACCGGTCCCCGGGATTAACCATGAAAGCCTTCCCTTCAACCGATATTCCGAGAGCTTTTGTTGAAGGTTCAATATTACCTCCGGGCGACGAGAATAATTCCTGGGCCGCGGCGTGATTAAATAAAGTAATTAGCGGAATCGTTTTAAGGGAACAGCGCTTTAGATTACAAAAAGAAAATACAACGGGCAGAACAGCCCCTAATGCTGACTGACAGGAGGGGGACGGGTGAAATGTCTTAAAGCACGCGGCCGTGTGTTTTTCCTGCGGGGCCTTTTTGAAGTTCTTTTAAAGCAGGTTCCGCAAACTACCGCTAATTATCGCCGCTAAGTTTTCACCCATTTGATGCCGGGGAAGGAAAATGTTCCGGAGGATCGTTGCCATAGAGATCGCCTCACAAATGCCCGTCGCATCAATTGCTCCTGTAAAACTGACTTTTCTTTTTCTTCGTCTGGCAAACGGTTCAAGGGAGCACTTAAACAAAAGCGAGCCGTCGATTTGGGTATTAAAATGAAAGGCCTCGTAACGCGGCCGTCCATCTACTCACAAACGTATCGCTCGCGTACTTAGAGTTGACGGGGAAGTCTGCATCCGTGGGTTTACACTGTGAAGCGATGATCTGTCAATATACAGTATGTCTGTGTGTGGCGGTGCACGGCTCGGCTACGGGCCTCAAAAACCAGCCGTCTTTAAATCGGGAACGGCGCAGGCCTCTCAAACACTAATAGGTCTGCAGTACAGTTACCATTGTAATTGAGTCCATCAGTGTTTGTTTAGTGATGGACCTTCTCACCTCCTCACTGTCTGGTTTAGGGGAAATTTTGACAATACTGGAGACGTTTAAGTCTACAATCCCAATTTCACGTCTAAAGCGTTGTGCGGCGGGTACGTGTGACTTTAAAACTTTTCTTTCTTTCTTTCCCCCCCCCCCCACAAGTGTGAAAGTCAGCCTGACATCTACAAGAATCAACCGTAGGATGGTGTCCCACAAGGAACACAACGAGGCACTGTTACTTTAGATTTAATATGTCCTCTGAGGTTGTAACACGCTGACATGCCTCTGAACAGTATACCTGTGTTTAAAAGGGAAGACTGCAAAACGGCGTTCTTTAAAAGACAACTTTCAACAGGAAAAATAGATGTAGCCTCTGTCAGGAGTTTTGCGCCGCTGGGAACGTGGGACGGTAAACAGACATGTGACAGGGCTGTTCTTACACCACAATAAAAGCTGTTTGTGTTAGCGTATTCTCTTTGAGATGTCTAACCAGCGCTCGACGTGGGGAGGTTTTGCATACACAGTCTCTCACTTTTTGTGAAGTGCCTACTTTATTCATTAATATTCATACGCCGTTGAAGGAAAAATGAATGACACCGGGCGCAAAATAGGGAAGGCTTCTGTCAGGCCACACGAGTGACCCTTTAAAGTCAATGAGTGATCCGAGTCTGAAGTGTACAGGCACTGAGTAGTGTCATTATTGAATGTGTTGAAAACTGTCTCCCCCCCCCCCTCCTTCTCAATGTTTGATTCAGCCTTTCATTAATTCACCTGGGAGACAACCCGGGAGTCTGAATTTACATGTGTTAGACAGTGATTTTGTTTTTTTCCTCCCTTCACCGAGCAGCACACAGTCTAAATGATAGCTTAGGTGCAGAACTTTTCTTGTCTGGCGGGTGAGGGAGAAGGGGAGGGGGCGGGGGGGGGCACGTTCGACTGAGAGATGAGGAGGCGCCTCTCTGACTCTTGTGTAATGGCTCAGAAGACCGCCAGCTCCGTTTACCTCTAATTATTATTCATCCCAAATTGCCGCAGTTGAACTTTTGCAAGAGAGATGTGCCACGGGTAAACTTCCCTCTCGGGGAGGAAGGTCGGGGAGTAGGGGCGCGCATGATTTGACCCCCAAACAGCCACCCCTCTCCATGACCACCCCACCCCACCCCACCCCTTGTGACTCCTTCGACTGCTCTGTCAACCAGCAGCCTCTGTGGGATGAGGTGTATCCACACTGTTGAGCTCCACGTCAAATCGGAGTGCCGGGAAGCTGCCGTCTGGCTCCTGACCCTGCCACCACCAATCACTTCACATAACCACCACATACGGGGGAGGAGAGAAAAAAAAAAACCCAAGGACGGCGGAAGCGTAAGAGTGAGAGTTGCAAAATAAGATAAAAAAGGGAGGGATGGGGGACGGATGACCCGGAACGGAGAGAGAGAAAGACAGGAGAGGGAATGGCAGAGCGGGATGACTGGGAGGGAGGAAATGTGAAAGAAGCAGCATGCGGGGGGTCAGAGAGGAGATGGAGAGAGATATGGGAGGGGGGGGGAGGGTGGATGCGATATGTGAGTTGTGAGATGTGCATTGGGGGAATGAGGGGGCAACAACTCACTCATATTGAATGAGCATGGTGCTTTCTGTTTCTGCCGAGCTGGGTCTCTGATTGAGGGGGACCAGCTCCACACTGTTTTAGCCCGCGGTCATATTGACTGCAGCCAGGCTGCTGGGCCTGATATGACTGCAGGCTATGTGTGCTCTTGCCTGACTGTTTGGCTGGTTGGACGGCTGGCTGGCTTCACCGCGGACAGTTGGGAGAAGCCCTGTAAGTGTATTTAGTTTACCACGGGGCAAATACCCACTCTCCCATCCACCAGATTAATGAGATGTGGTCCCAAAGATAACGATTCGGACAGCCTGTCTGTCCAGCGTATGTCTGCGGAAGGGGAAACGAGTTGGTTGTATGTTGACATGCAGACAGCAGGAATTCCAACGAGCCCCGTCTGAAGATTGTTTTCATTTGCGATTGCATCCCCGGAAGTTCGTTCAAGGAGTCTAAATCTTGCTAAAACTTATACTCCTACTCCATTAGTCGTAACAAGTTTTCCTTTTTTCTCCCAGTCATACTTGGCCAATTACCCCACTCCTCCGAGCCGTCCCGGTCGCTGCTCCACCCCCTCCGCCGACCTGGGGAGGGCTGCAGACTACCGCATCCCTCCTCCGATACATGTGGCGTCGCCAGCCTCTTCTTTTCACCTGACAGTGAGGAGTTTCACCAGGGGGGGATGTGGCGCGTGGGAGGATCACGCTGTATTCCCCCCAGTTCCCCCCTGAACAGGCACCCCGGCCGAGCAGAGGAGGCGCTAGCGCAGCGACCAGGACACATACCCACATCCGGCTTCCCACCCACAGGGCCAACCAAGCCGGAGGTAACACGGGGATTCGAACAGGCCTTCCCCGTGCTGGTAGGCAACGGACTAGACCGCTACGCTACCCGGGCACCCCCAAAAAGGATTTTTGCGCTGACTCGGTGAAGGGATACCTGCAGGTAACACGTTGAGTTCAAACTATTTTTAATTATGTGAAACTGCAGTGTTGTACATTCCTGCCCTTCCTCATCTGATTTTGTTGAAACAAGGGGGGGGGGGGGTTTGCCACAGGTGAAATACTCCTGCTGCACACCTATACTTAGGGAATGACAGGTGTCCACCCTTTGTGTTGTAAAACTCTGCGAGCACTTTTTTTCCCCCCCGCAGCCCCGTTAGGGCTATCACGGCACCGTGGCACATATGAGTAATGGTTTCATTCAGAAAGCGGTAGTTTACGGCTCGCTGTCAATTTGAAGTTATATTACGATGACACGTCTCGGAGCAGGTCGGTCTAAAGAATCTTATCTCGTTCCCTTTTCGCCTCTTCTCCCTCGAGAGGAGGTTTCTCTCGTCGCCGCCGCAAGCCCATAAGTCACAGAGGCTCTGCGGATATTGGTGCCTCCGCGTTCCCTCGTGCTGGTTTTTACCACAATGCTCCTGTTTAATTGGAAACATATTGCGTTCAGACCACAGACAGAAGCAACGACAACACAGTCGCACACACATTTTTCAATGAGTAATGAGATGTTTAGAGGCCCAAATGATGCATTACATGTGTCAGAAGGATCCCTTTATTTTCTTGCATTACGTTCCGTACTCAACCGGTGGGCCACTCACAGAACCTGTCCACACACACACACACACACACACACAAACGCATGTACAGATACTGCATTAACCCCCCGGAAAGGAAACATTAATGGAGCAAAGTGCTGTGGTTGTGTGTGCATCTCCGTGAGCACTTGGCACTAGTCTGTTGTGGGGACGGCACTTTTATCTCCTTTTATTCCTCCGAGATAAAGATTGATGGATTCACCCGGCGTGTTGCACTCTGTGATTATAGATCTCTCCACGTCGGATCGTCAAAGTGAATAACGGCTTTCCATTATCTCTGCAAGGTTAAGAGCTCGCCGTGCATACACACATGACCGGCTCGAAATAACACGCACACTTTTTCACCGCTTATCGTGAACTCTGCGAACATAGCAGGGAGAACATGAGGGACCATAAGGAACAGTCCAGTGTAGCTTGGAAACCACAGTGAAGGCAAATTGTCAAGGACTGTTTTGATGATATAAGTACCTGTTGTTCAGTAGTATAGGCTATGTGTTACACTTACACTAGAGCATAGTATAGTATATTATAGTATATTCTCCTGGATCGCCACCTTGTTGTGGTGGAGAAGCTTGCGTGTGCCAATGATCCCAAGAGCTAGGCCGTCCAGAGCTTGGCTCCTGGTAGGGTCACCCAAGGCAGATCGGTCAAGAGGGAGGTTCCAGATGAAGCGCGACCCAACAAAGACCTCCGCAACGGAACTGGCGGAAGATGTCCCCAGGTCACAACGGCAGGGCAGGCGGAAGAAGGCTGCAACAGAGGGTGGTCCTCAATCGTCTTGGTTCTCCATGCCATTGGACTCTGGCCACCCCCTGCCAAGGACCGTGTGGTGGTTGCAGGCGCATCAGCCACGCCACGTAAAAAGCTGTCACGTGCAGGCGTCCTCCCATTATGTGGCTCCAGGACCGGCCTCTACACCCACCAAAGGAGCCGGAGGGGCCCAGAGGGAGGACGGTCATACGTGACCTCGTGTGACCTCCGATGATGAGTATAGTATAGTATAGTAATAAATGTATTTATATAGCACTTAGTATAGTGTAGTGTAGCATAGTCTTGTACAATATAATAACTTTATATAGCACTTAGTATAGTATAATAATATCTTTATTAAGATATTATACTATGCGCTCCATAAATAAAGTTATAATATACTATACTACACTATACTATACTATACTAAGTGCTATATAAATAAAGTTATTATACCATACTAAAGTGCTATATAAATAAAGTAATTGTTATACTATACTATACTATACTATACTAAGCTATATGTCCAAACCATATAACAGCTATGTTGTATGGTTTAGAGACAGTGGCACTGATGCAAAGACAGGAGGAGGAGCTGGAGGTGGCAGAGTTGAAGATGCTAAGATTTTCACTGGGAGTGATGAAGAAGGACAGGATTAGGGACGAGTATATTAGAGGGACCGCTCAGGTTGGACGGTTTGGAGACAACTCAAGGGAGACAAGATTGAGATGTCTTGGACATGTGTGGAGGAGAGATGCTGGGTATATTGGGAGAAGGATGCTGAATATGGAGCTGCCATGGAGGAGGAAAAGAGGAAGGCCAAAGAGGAGGTTATGGATGGGGTGAGGGAGGACACGCAGATGGCTGGTGTGACAGAGGAAGATGCACAGGACAGGAAGAGATGGAAACGGATGATCCACTGTGGCGACCCCTAACGGGAGCAGCTGAAAGTAGTAGTAGTAGTAGTATAATATCTTTATATAGCACTTAGTATAGTATAGTATAATAAAACTTGATGTATATAGCACTTAGTATAGTATAGTGTGATATAGTATAGTATAGAATATAGTAGCGTGGAGTAGAGTCAGTAAGTAAAGTGTATTGTTCTGGGCTACAGTCCTACTCTAGCCAGGACCAAGAGGGCCACCACTGTCCATTGTATGGTCGACTGAAGGTTTGCCAGGGGTCCAGGCACTGAGACAATGTCTCAACACCACAAGCATTGTCCAAAGCTTTGATGGAGTGGGCTCGCTGAATTAGCCTCTGCCACCACTGTGCTATCTACCCCCCCCCCCGAACTGCAACAGCCCCCCTCCCTCCACTTTTCCAAGCCACCATGAATAGATCTTTTTTGTTGCCATGCATAATGTTACAATCTCATTACTGCATGGTTGTGAGCGTCTGACACGGGATCCGGATCTTAGCAAGGCAGCAGCAAAGTTGATGTTGGAGGGAAGGAGACGTCCAGGGGTGTACAAATGCAGCAGTTAGACTGTGTCGGTGCATGTTACCTCTGATGGCAGTTCTATCAGCCTCCAATTAGACCCAAATGGATTGCTAATAATCTCTGAAATTAGGTTTGCTAATAAGATTTCCCGCCGTCAGGACGACTGCGTGCAAAATAATGAACGGATATTGGATTTGAGGTGAGCGGCTCTGTTGTTTCACACGCAGCGGAACAGCTCAACAGAAATACCAATTAAGCAGAAGCTTAAGCATCAGAGTCAACAGGAGAGAAAGGCACAGGGAGCTGGAGAGAGAGAGAGAGAGAGAGAGAGAGAGAGAGAGAGAGAGAGAGAGAGAAATGAGCGAGAAGGAAAGCGCCGCAACAAGGCACAACTAGGTAAAGGAATGCAATATTTACTTTCCCGAGATTGAATATTTAACAAAGTGCACAGTTAACAAGTAACACATTCAGGCACTGACGTTGCCATTAATTTTTAACTCGCACGCGAGGTATTCGCTCGTGCGTTCCCTGGAAAGGGTTTTGTAGAGCGAATGGGAATGCAACATGAAAGCAGGCTGTTTAGAAGGTAATCACGAGTCCAAACCGACGGGTTGCACGATGTTGTAGTAGCGCGCTGCACTCACGCCGCAACAACCCGCCTTCTATTGTTCGCAGTCTGGACTACGACAGCTACTGGTTCAGATGGTGTCCTTGTGACACCCCAAGGCCCTGTTGGATTTCTGCTTGTGATGCGTGCTTGTGTTCTGCCCGTTTAACAGTACAGCGCCTCAGGCTGACACGCTGAGACGTTTGACCACGGCAAATGAGCCGGCAAATCAAAACCAATTGCAGCTGATAAGAAACTTGATTGGCCACAGAGAAACCGCACGGTGCGCTAGCAAGACGACGAAATTTGTCAATTTTCATAATTTAATAAATTTGCCTTTAATGGATAATCCTGTGCCATTTTTATTCGTCCTTATCGAAATTCAATCAATTATTAATTAATACTACTACTACTTTTGGCTGCTCCCGTTAGGGGTCGCCACAGCGGAGCGTCCGTCTCCGACTCTTCCTCTCCTCTGCATCTTCCTCTGTCACACCAGCCACCTGCGTGTCCTCCCTCGCCACATCCATAACCCCCCCCCCCCCCCCCCTGTTTGGCCGTCCTCGTTTCCTCTTCCCCGGTAGCTCCATATTCAGCATCCTTCTCCCAAACCCCAAACCAAACCCGGCCACTGAGGGTGCACAAGCCAGTGCTTTCTTAGCGCCGGTCCCAGGCCTGGATAAACGGGGAGGGTTGCGTCAGGAAGGGCATCTGGCATAAAATCTTTGCCAAATCAAATATCCATCCATCCATCCATCCAGCCATTATCCAAACCGCTTATCCTGCTCTCAAGGTCATGGGATGCTGGAGCCTATCCCAGGAGTCATTGGGCGGCGGGCGGGGAGACACCCTGGACAGGCTGCCAGGCCATCACAGGGCCAACACACACACATTCACACCTAGGGACAATCTAGTATGGCCGATTCCCCTGACCTGCACGTCTTTGGACTGTGGGAGGAAACCCACACCGACACGGGGAGAACATGCAACCTCCCCACAGAGGACGACCCACAACGACCCCCAAGGTTGGACTACCCTGGGGCTCGAATCAAGGACCTCCTTGCTGTGAGGCGACCACGCTAACCACTGCGTCCTGCGACAATGAGACAAATCAAATATGCAGATCATAAATCAATGATTAATTAATAATAAGAGTAAACAGTTACGTGTGTCACAACTGTCATATCGGGGACCCGGAGGCCTACTTACATCTAAAGAAACCCGGGAGTCCATGAGGTTTGCAGCGTGCAGCATGACCTTTTCATGAAGGGTCAACATGTCATCCTGACAGTTACATTGGGGTCCTGAGATTGCATTGCAACGCGGCAAAAATATTCCCTTTGCTGAAGCTCTTCAGCGGCTCGGCGGACTCAATGAGTCTGACAAATAACCGCAATCGGACTGTGTTTGATCCTCGCACAGTGGGGCGGGTGGGGGGATCAAGCACAAGGCCTGAAGTGGAGAATCCTATTCAAGATTTCATCACTCAAGAACACATGATCCACCACTGCAGCGGGACAATCGTGTGCAAATGTCAACACACCGGAAGAGACGGCTTCGATTTACCCGAAGGCCGACATAAAACCACTTACACCTCCAGAGAATGAAGGAGATCCCTGACATCAGAATGGGAAATTATTCCACTCATCTCACGTTTATTCTCGGTATCGTCGACGTTTTTACCGCAATATCTTGACTTGAGGAAATGCAAGTACACATTTCCTGCGTTCCTCGTCTTCACGTTCCCCCGTTAATGGCCCAGCATCATGTTTTCTGTCTTTATGCAATGAAGGATGACAACCTGACGGCGCAAGTGCACCGGGCAAAAAGCCAAACCCCATAATTTGGCAATTTCTTGCCATAACTCGCATTTGCAAACAACTCCAAAACATGTGGGCTTCCCTCGGCAGAAAACCCTGCCAAGCTGGGAGTATTCAGTGACCGAGTAGTCTGTGTGGGGCTGCGAGCAAAGGTTCTCCAAAGGAAGCGGATTGTTTTCATTTCGACCTCTACCTGATAAATAAATGTGAAAAGGCAAAAGCACGAAATCGGCCTGACATTATAGGTTGAACTGAAGGAGCCGCTGTAAAAGCCAAACAGATCAAGTCACTTGACTTGAAGTGTTTACTTGACTGCCTCACGGGGTACGTGGGAAAGTATGGCAGCCATTCTAGTGACTAGCTGCAAGATTCTGGATTCCCCCCCCCCCCAGTTGTATCCGGCCAATTACCCCACTCTTCCAAGCCGTCCCGGTTGCTGCCCCACCCCCTCTGCCGAGCCGGGGAGGGCTGCAGACTACCACATGTCTCCTCCGATACATGTGGAGTCGCCAGCCGCTTCGTTTCCCCTGACAGGAGTTTCACCGGGGGGGGGACGTAACGCGTGGGAGGACCACGCTATTCCCCTCAGTCCCCCAAACAGGTGCCCCAACTGACCAGAGGAGGCGCTAGTGCAGCAACCGGGACACATACCCACATCCGGCTTCCCACCCGTAGACACGGCCAACCGGGTCCGCAGGGATGCTCAACCGAGCCGGGGATAACACGGGGACTCGAACCGCCGATCCCCGTGTTGGTAGGCAACGGAGTAGACCGCCACGCCACCCGGACGCCCTAACGGCAAGATTCTTTTTTTACCCTCTCTAGGTATACCCTGCTAAAAGAAGACGTTTTAATAAATCAGTTAGCCTTTAAACCACGAGAATGGCCAGCAGTTGTAATACTGAATAATTGCTGGTTCGTTTAATTGTAATCTCCCTTTAGAGACTCCCTAGTTGTTCAACTATAATACTAATGCAGTGATGTTAGGCCGCTTGCCTCACTAGTTAACATGAGCACATTACTTCAACCATAATACATTCACACATCATGCATGCAACCATAATGACTTCCTTAATATGCCTCAAAAACAGTTTTTTATCAGAGGTGTCTAATGAAAAAAATATATAAATAAATATATATATATATATATATATATATATATATACTCTATCACTATATCACAGCAGTCTATGCAAATTAAGACAAACACTGCAGGTATTGTGTTGTTTGATCTGATATGGACTTACCTGTCTGCGGCAATATTTGTGCCAGCCAATCTGTTGGTCCAGGGCAGTGCATTAGCAAGACAGTAAGGTAGGTCGGCGGTATCAATTTAAGCAAATCATTAACACCTCCGCTAATCATTTGTTTGCGCTACCCGTCAAACAGTCATTAGCACCCAGAGATAAGGTGAGGCCGCGCTGCTTGGAATGAAAAGGCGGCTAATGAGAACAACTCTTGCACAGGGAAAAGTCTCGCTGCCGTTGCGAGTAACAATTTACGCATGAATACCCAAAGTAACGCAGACTGGGAGGAAAGTGCTTCAAGTTGCACTCGAGCTGGGTTCAAAAAAAGAGGAAAAGGAAGATATGCGGTGCAGTGCAACAGCACCATATTAACGCCTAGTGATGTGACATGTGCCACGTTTCCCAAGAGATAATCCCTCTCAAACTTTTAAATTCTGTAGAAACGCCATACGTGTCTATGCAGGACCCCGTCAGGAGCCATCGATCCAACCGGTGCCGCGGTAAAACTTGCTGGAAGCTGCTGAACCTACGAGAGGGCTCCGGCAGCCGCCCGAAGCGATGTTCGCCCATGTTCTAGCTGTGCAAGGATGCGCGGAGGCCAGGGGTGTCGGAGGTGGGAACCACCGGACGCGGCTAAGCTCTGGAACCGTGAACAAACAGGAAAACTATACCACAGGTGAGACTTGATACTTCCCCGTGTCTCTTCTGAATTGCCGTGAGAGCGGGCGTACACCACGGAGGCATAGAAACCCGCCGGCCTTTGACCCCGGTGTCACATCCTCCTTACTCAAAAGGGTCAAATCAACCTTGCTTCCTCTGTAGACCTCGAGCGCTCAAATTGCTCCTGAATGAGCTAACCGTGGCATTACTTCCTCTTGCGTATCTTTGGGCTTCCTGTGAGGAAGATGTTCCGCTTCCTTTGCTGTCATTACTCACCTCCACATCTAAACACCCGAGCGGGCAGCAAAACATGGGAAATGCTGGGGATCAAAACAGGTTCATATCATCATTCACTTAAGCAGAACTATATCATCTGTCAGGTTGTGTACCCGGTGCGTTTGGATTCGTGCTTCGGTGTCAAGATTAGGACTACATCTTCGGCGAATATACAGATGGTTACCCCCATTTTGCAGCATTAGTATCTGTTTGGCTTAAAGCCAGTGCAGTAGGGTAAATAGAGCAAACAGAGGCTGCCCCTGCAGATGCTAATGTACTTAGCGTTGGCGGTAAACAAAATAAGATTACTGTGAGGGAAGGCAAACTGAATTTGATTTGCTCAGATTTAGCGTAAACGGCTTGTCAAAGTCCTGCTCGGCAGCCCGGGCGAGCATTCGACTAACAAACGCAGTGTTTCCCCCTATTCATAGCGTCGCTGGGGCAATTGTCACTGTAATTGGCAGCGAGTGTGGCAAAGGGAATCTGTAGCCACACATCTCCCCCCCCCACCCCCCAAAATATTCACATTGATATTGTTTTATTTTGTTTGTTTGCTCGTGCGTTTGAGTGATAGGGGATTATGGGAAATAGAGTTGTGGACCGGTCTGTCCCGTTATTGTGTTATTCGAATGTGAAGCCGCATAATGCTAAATGAAAATAGATAAACAAGTTTTAAGGAACGGGGGAGATACGGCTTTTGCAGAATGTGGGGAAAGATCACCTAAATGTTCGTGGTGTGTCCCCCCGCAGCATTAGCATAATCCACAGCATAATCCAGAGACAGTGGTGCAGGCCTCTCCATAACGAAGGAGATAACCAGCAGAAGACACCACTCCTTATGGGAATTAAACCCGACTAAATGAGATGGAACCAGGCTTAGTGCTCTTATTATGGTGATAAACAGGATTTTCCAAGTCAGAATTTTCTGGCGTGATATATTCCCCCCCCCCCACTTTTCCATTCTCCCCCCCCCCTTTTTTTTTTTTTTTTAGTTCTGATGACTACAGCAGTCATATTATTCGCCCCTCTCGCCACGGGGAGAAAGTTTTCAGTGTCTCCACACAAAAAGGCGGGCTAATTGCATGTCAATAATTCAATGCTTAATTTTAATGGCCAGGAGAGTTCATTTATTCCCCGTCTAGGCCGCCTGACGATGTGATTAGCAGGGATGAAAGATAAAGCTGCAGGGAGAGAGAGGGGAAGAAGAACAGGAGAGGACAGATAACAGTAGGCTCTGCTATTCTCTTCGCCCTCCTCCACCCCTGCCCAGATGGCAAAAAAAAAAAAAAAAAGGTCTCCCAGACTCCTGAGTCAACATTTTCGGGGGAGCGAGTGGGCTGCTGGGGCACATAACGGGAGGGGGGGGGCGGTTGATGGGGGCAGGGGAGACCGTCTTTCTGGGTGCACTTGACACGCTCGCTTAAACGTAGTCTCTGAGAACAACCAATCGTAATCAGCTAGCAGAAAGAGGCAGCTTGAGACTCCAATGACACCTGAGTCCATCTGTATCCAAACACGAGCTACTATTTGCCTAGCGTTTTAACCAACCGAACACCCCCAGTTTATTGCGGCCCAGCACACCCAACAAGGTGTGGGAAAAGAAATCCATTAAAGTTTTGTATGGCCCCCGGAAATCCTCTCTTAATCTTTGTATAATCCCAAGAGGGACACAATCTTTGTTTGTCGTAAAAGCTGAAAGTACCACGGGCACATTATTAAGAATCAAGCAGTAGGATTGGTTTAATGGGGGGGGGAAGAACCCCCCCCCCCAGGATACTTCCCCACCCTGACTGGTAGCAGATGAAGGCATCACAGACCGGTCCTGACAATGGTAGCACTCCCTCCAGGCCTAATGGCCTTTCAGCCATAGCTTTTTCCCCCTGATTAGCCAACCTATTCAGGGCTCGGCCCCCTAATTGCATAGCCTGTATAGCTACCTAGCATTACAGTAAGAATTAATGAGACACAATTACTGCACCCGGGAAATCTCTAGTCCACCAGCCACTCTGCAGAAACCCTGCTGAACAAAACCTTCTTGAGAATAGAAATCTATTGTCGGAAAATATACGGCGCAGCACCAAAACCCCGTACCTCTGCCCCCCCCCCCCCCGGTAGGAAAACATAAACGTATTTAATGGGAGATATCTTGAGCGAGTGAGCGAGCGAGTGAGTAAGTGAATGAGTGAGTGAGTGAGTGAGTGGGTGAAATGGGGTAGCAGGAAGAAAAGGGTTGTTGGCATAAAAAGCAGCATTCAGAAGTAAAAAGGCCTATAGACACAAAAGCAGAAGATGACAGGCACAAGAGTGAAACCTACAAAGAGAATGAGAGGGAGATGGGAAAACTAATATATATATATATATATATGTGTGTGTGTGTGTGTTCACATGTGTGTTCACATGTGTGTATTTGTGTGTGTGTTACGGGGTAAAACCAAAACATGTCAAACCTATATACAGTTTAAGCCACAGAAAACATTTCATCAAGGTGCATTATGGAAATTTTTTAAGTATGGAAGCACCCAAGGGTGAGTTGTTGGGTCTATGCTAATAGGGCACGGTGACACTTAAAAGGACCTTTTGAGGTCGGACAGAGAGCTCAGGAGCCCCGGAGTCATGTGGGGGAACTAATGTTATTGCTCGGAGCGCAGTCGGCGTTGGCTGGGGAGCCAACCGGGGATCTGCAGGCACACCAACTAGAGGGGATCTCAGAGAGCCGTCTCACATTTTATACATTCTCCCCGAGAAGCTCGCGCTCACTCGCTGCAGTGACTATGAAATACTTATGACTTCCCTTTTCTTATTCCTGTTCCTCTTTCTATTTCTATTTCAGGAGGGGGTGGTCTAGAGTTGTATTAGCATACAAAATGCCTTCAGTGTCTATCAATTATATGGCCCCCTTTGGCATGACTGGCAGACTAGGAAGGCACCCAAGCGCCCCAGTTGAATGCTAGCAGGTTACCAGTAGCAGTTAAACAGTTTTGACTCCATGCAGTGTAGAAAGTGTTTGGAGGTTGAGCTGAGAATTTTTCCGAATGAAAACGGTCATCGCCGAATCCTGCTAATGCCACATCATCGGTGCAGAAGTAGGCGAGGTTGCCGAGGTTGCCACTATCTCTGCAAGTGTGAGTGCGTCTCTGCTGTACATACTTCAGTAAGGCTGAGATTTCCTTCTACTGTCTTGACATAAAAACAAAAAAACAAAAAAACCAGGGCGTCCGGGTGTCATGGCGGCCTATTCCGTTGCCGACCAACACGAGGATCGGCGGTTCGAATCCCCGTGTTCCCTCCGGCTCGGTCGGGCGTCCCTACAGGCGCAATTGGCTGTGCCTGCAGGTGGGAGGCCGGATGTGGGTATGTGTCCTGGTCGCTGCACTAGCGCCTCCTCTGGTCGGTCAGGGCGCCTGTTCAGAAGGGAGGGGGGGACTGGGGGGAACGGCGTGATCCTCCCACGCGCTACGTCCCCCTGGTGAAACTCCTCACTGTCAGGTGAAAAGAAGCGGCTGGCGACTCCGCATGTATCGGAGGAGGCATGTGGTAGTCTGCAGCCCCCCACCCCCACCCCCGGATGGGCAAGAGGGGGCAGAGCAGCGATCGGGACGGCTCGGAAGAGCGGGGTATTTGGCTGGATACAATTGGGGAGAAAAAGGGGCAAAAAAAAAACACAGCTTGGTCATCCATAAACTTTCTATATCCAGTGCTAACTAGAGTAGAGATGCACTGCTCACATCAGAAAACAGAAATTGGTTTGGGTCACAACACAAAAATTCTTAAATGAGCGGGAGTGGAGAGAACTAAGCAAATACTGCGTGGTTATGTGGTTTGTAAGTTCTCTATTTGCCCAAGATAAGCTTGCATGAGAAGGATTACCACTTTTGTATGGAATATTTTCAACACCGGGTGAGTCATTTCAGGAATGTTCTAGGGGCTTTTAGTGCATTGTGTTTACTCACCTGTCAGTCTGTTTTTACTTTTCTTTCAGCAAGCAAGACAACTGAACCCCTCGCCCTCAACCACACACACACACACACACACACACACACACACAACACACTCCACCCCAAAGTCTGGTGGAGTTGACTGTGCAAATGCTAGTACATTAGCCCCTGTGTTATCTACGCTGGGAGCCTGTCTGTCTCTGGCCAGCTCAGAGCATTTACCTGAATGGCCTTTGTTTCCACGCTGACCCCCCCTTAGCGCAGGTCACAGCCTGAAGCCATTCCACCCCGGATCTGGCCCTCCTCAGGTTTCCCTCCTCTCAAAAAAGAGAGAGAGAGAGAGAGAGAGAGAGAGAGAGAGAGAGAGAGAGAGAGAGAGAGAGAGAGAGAGAATGGAAAAGAGGGACACTGGGAGAAAGAAAGAGAAAGAGTGTAAGAGAGAGAGAGAGAGAGAACATGAGAGAGAGGACAGAGACTCAGGTGGACTTACCGTGTAGCCTGTCAATCAGGCATCAGACTGCATAGCTCAGGGGAGGCCCCGCCTTCCACTGCGTGCCCTTCTCCATAGCCTCTGGTCCTCCTCTCACCTTTGCATGTCTTTCAAAGTGCATTGAAAAGTGTTCGCTCTCGCCCAGAGTCCGTGCTCTGAATTCTGCGTTCTCGCATTTTAGCGCCGATACATTGAGCTATTTATCCTCTTTGTCCTTTTGTTCCCGCCGTTTTGACCGACAGCCCGAATCTGTCTTTACGCCAGCTCGATAATCCAGGGAAGGAAATCACAGAAAGTTGAATCGGTTCATCTGGATGGTCGGAGACAGGTCGTTTCCCTCTTCACACGGATAGCCGTCTGTGTGAAGAGGGAACGACCGTCCCTGAACCGAGGGGGGCTAAGGGTCCGAGGGAGGGGAGCTTACATTACATCGGTCACCGTCTCACAGTGCCGCAACTGCAACCGTTCCCAAATCCTCTGTGAACAGTACACACGGCCACTGAAACTCTTAATTAGCGGTCACACCCATATTTGCATATGAAGACGATCGTTGTTTTCAGTTGTTACGCAACCGTGTTGTTTGTAAGGGTGGGGCCACCTGCAGTCAGTTGAGACTGAAGAGGTCACATAGATGAGTGCGGAAATGTTTCGCCCAATAAACGTTGTGTCCAGATGAACCGATTCCCCTTTCTGCGACAGCCCCAATCGACTTTTCTCACTGCAACGCTAACACCGGTGTCTTCGACTTGTGGTGGTTGGACACTGCAGATGTAGCCGAGCTCCAGATCTCATTTACAATCGCAACGTTACACCAGGCTTTTGTCCGTATATCTTTCGATCCTAGCCAGTGTTGATATATGGGCGTGCTTGTGTTGACACTGGCAATAGTTATATTTCCATTATACACTGCTATCATAAATCAGTCTCGGAAAGCACTGAGAATACTTGCTCATGCACATATGATTTAACCAAAAGGTGCTGAGTTCGAACCCCGTGGTTGTCCGACCTTGGGGGTCATCCCAGGTCGTCCTCTGTGTGGAGTTTGCATGTTCCCCCCCGTGTCTGCGGTGGGGTTTCTCCGGGTGCTCCGGTTTCCCCCACCATCAAAAAAGACATGCATGTTAGGGTTAGTACTCCTGTCTGTGCCCCTGACCGAGGCGTGGCGAGACGAACCGGGGTTGGTCCCCGGGTGCTGCACGGCGGCTGCCCGCTGCTCCTAGCTACACAGCTAGGGCGGGTGAAATGCAGGGCAGGAATTGCCCCATGGGGATTAATAATGTAGCAAAAAAACAAAAAAGGAAAAATAATAACTTATACAACATCTTGCGGTGGCACAGTGATTAGCGCGGTCACCCTACAGCGAGAAGGTCCTGGGTTCGAGCCCCGGGGTAGTCCAACCCTGGGGGTCGTCCCGGGTCGTCCTCTGTGTGGAGTTTGCATGTTCTCCACGTGTCTGCGTGGGTTTCCTCCGGGTGCTCCGGTTTCCTCCCACAGTCCAAAGACATGTAGGTCAGGTGAATGGGCCTTACTAAATTGTCCCTAGATGTGAATGTGTGTGTGTGTGTCCGCCTGCCGGCCAATGACTGCATCCAGCATCCCCGAACCCTGAGAGCAGGATAAGCGGTTTGGATAATGGATGGATGGATAACATTTTGACCAAACACATATCCTCATATGAAATAGCAGAGATAGCATGTGACACAAAGCACATATTGAGTGCTTGCAAGGCAATATAGGTAGCAATAAAAACTGGTCACTTGCATTGACCTATACCATTAGCTTCCTGGTTTACCAAGCGCAGTCCCATTGTCTGGAGATGCCAATCTTAATGGTGTCATTGACTGATAAAGATGTCCCCGGTCTATACCTGTGCATGGGGTGGGGGGGGGTAACATCACCCTCCCTAGAGGCAAAGCTTTATTGCTCTTTGCCTAACCCGTCTGATGCAATCAGGCAAAATAAAACAAAGTCTTCTTAGGCGGATTCAGTCGAGCTCGCTCACCTCATTTCAGCAACAGGATGATTTGAATTGATCCAATTACCGTTTGCCGAAGCCGAGGTCTATAATGGTAGAGGTGGAATAAAATGCAGGCGGTTTTTTTTTTTTTTGCTTTAATCTCTTTGTATGAGTACACAGCTTGAGAATGAACACAGTGCTTCTTGTCTGGTTGCATTCCCGCTGGGCCTTTCACGTTCCACTGAAAAGTGCAATACCCTTAATTAAGTTTTCGTCACAAAGGGACAAGTACAGTTGAGGACGAATGGTTTCAAACTATATGAATCGCTATTGTGATTACTCGGTGTGTTAAAAGGTTTCATAATGCTTAGTTCGTCCGTCGCTACTCTGCTGCCACATTTGAAATTACACTACAGTCACAAATCGCTGTCTGGGGTGGTAGCTTGGAGGGATTTGTTTCTCCGTCAACCTGAATGCAACCCTTCCACTGTCTATCCGTCCTTGAAACTGTCCCACTACAGGAAATGACTGACAACTAAATATGCTGCCATGATGTGATTGATGGCGACTGCTTCACTATATATGGAAGAGGGATCCGCTGCACCTACGCACTACTTGACCCACGGGGGGACGAAAAGCACATGGCCCAGGCTTTATTTGGATAGGGCCCGATGGCGATAGTATCCAGCAACTGCAAAACAACATTGGGTGGTATTGTTGATATGTGTTTATTTGATCTACACTATAATCCACAGCCCGACTTCATTATCTCCGTTTCGGTACAGTTCATATCCTGCAATATTTTTTCTGGAGATCCACGACACAGCACAGTAATACATCATTGTCACTGTTCCAGGAAAAAAAATATATATCAGGATTTGGATTTTTATTGGCTCGGCTGAGCACAAGTAGAACAAGCTTTGTCACTTCATGTTGGTTCAAAATTGGTGCCAGTAAATGGCACTTCTAGATCCAGCTCAGAATGCACCTTCGCTGCACCCCAACATGCCTTGTGTAAAGTCATTCTGAAGTCCACCACTATATTTAGTCAGCGAGCCCACAACAAGCACCTACAAGCACTTTACCCACGGCAGCCTGATACTGTGCATTTGTTGCCATATGACCATCATGGGAAGATGGCTGCGTGAACTTTTGTTTGCGGCGGCCTCACCCACTACGGTCCGTGCAGTGTCTTTCTCCATGTCTGCGTCTCAGTTTGTGTCTTCGTTTGATGGCTGGGAGAGCTGGCGCTGGATCGGCTGGGTGAGCTTGGTCTGCCGTGTCCTGTGGGCCTAGGGACCGCGGCCCTGCCCGGAGCTGTGCCCGAAGAGGAAGCACTGAAGGCGGTCTGACAGGACGTGGAAGTACGTCAGGCTAAGCTAACTGCTAGCCCATGCAGACCAGCAATTCCGACAACACCGTCTGGTGGCGGCCTCTCCAAGCGTTTACTGTGTTTTTAGTGTTGTCCTGTGGCGTGCGGGGAGATGTGTTGAATGTGTCTGGCTGGGAGAGCTGGCGTTGGATTGGCTGAGGGAGCTTGGTCTGCCGTGTCCTGTGGGCCCAGGGACCGCGGCCCTGCCCGGAGCTGTGCCCGATGAGGAAGCACTGAAGGCAGTCTGACAGGACGCGGAAGTAGGGCAGGCTAAGCTAACTGCTAGCCCATGTAGACCAGCGACTGCGACAACACCGTCTGGTGGCGATTTCTCCAAGCGTTGACTGTGTTTTTGGTGTCATCGTGTGGAGTGCGGGGAGGTGTGTTGAAGGTGTCTGGCTGGGAGAGCTGGCATTGGATTGGCTGAGGGAGCCTGGTCTGCTGCATCCAGTGGCCCAAGGACCACGGCCCTGCCCAGAGCTACGCCCAAGGAGGAAACACCAAGGGCAGTCTGACAGGACATGGAAGCGGGGTAGGCTAAGCTAACTGCTAGCCCATGCAGACCGGCAGTTCCAACAGTCATCCTGGCATTTGCTCTCTTGGACAGTGATTTTTTTGTAGTTTGCATATATGTGTTCTTATAGCTTTTGGATATGTGTTTTGTTTTGTTTTTTCTTAACCCCCCCCCCTTTTCTTCCCAATTGTATCCGGCCAATTACCCCACTCTTCGAAGCTGTCCCAGTTGCTGCTCCACCCCCTCTGCCGATCTGGGGAGGGCTGCAGACTACCACATGCCTCCTCCCATACATGTGGAGTCACCAGGTGCTTCTTTTCACCTGACAGCGAGGAGTTTCGCCAGGGGGACGTAGGACATGGGAGGATCACGCTATTCCCCCCAGTTCCCCTCCCTCCCAAACAGGTGCCCTGACCAACCAGAGGAGGCGCTAGTGTGGCAACCAGGACTCATACCCACATCTGGCTCCCCATCCGCAGACACAGCCAACTGTGTCTGTAGGGACGCCTGACCAAGCCGGAGGTAACACAAGGATTCGCCTCCCGGTCGCCCTAGGATATGTGTTTTTGTCTTTGTGCTGTGGGCTGGGGGAAACAACATTTCGATGAAGGAAATGACAAATAGAGCGTTCTTGATTCCTGATCCTAAGTGAACATTGTGGGTAAGAATGATGCCCCCTATGGTTTCATGTCTATTTTGTAGTTGAAATCAATGTATGTATAAAGGCAGCAGATAAAGCGTGCCTCGCCGTGGAGAGGCAGTGAGGGGAAATATGGAGATTCTTCTGTCATCAGTGTGGTGGTCCTATGGCCTTGGGGGAGATAGAGTCTTCTTCCCTCATGCACATGCAAATCCCCCCCCCCACACACACACACACACCTTCCACCTGAGAGTCTCCTTGTGACCCCGTGTCAGAACTTCAAACAGTATTCCTGACAGTCGTCGCTATTCCCCAGACGAGTCTGTCATACAGCAGGCAGGCTAAACCCAGTGCAACGTCTCCATTGATAAATAACAGTTGTGTTTAGCCACTGAGTTTTATTTCCTTAATAAATATGTCTTAATGGGACTGCTAATGAGCCGTATACATGACCGGGGTAGCTCACCAGGGGCTTCGCTCGGTCTCTGATGTGCATGGTGCAAGTACGGGGCAGGTGGGGGATGGTAGGGGGTTATGGGGTGGGGGTGGGGGGGGTATACTGCATGTCCGCCAAGAATAAGACGCAAATTCCACAAGGTCGTTTGTGTTTTACACATCTGCTCTCTTTTTCAGTCCGTCTTTCACCACGCGGATATGATTTCTGACTTTCCTAACTTTCTCTCCCTCTGCCTCTCTCTCTCTCTCTCTGGCGGTCATCCTTGCCCTTACCATCTGTTTCACAGTACGCCACACAGAGAGCGACGGAGGGAGGGGGGGAGGGAGAGAGGGGGAGAGCGTCAAAGAGGTATGATGAGCTAGACAGGGAAGCGAGGGTGCAGGAAAGACACACAGGATGGAGAGACAGAGGGACAAAGAGAGGGAGTGGAGTGCAACCCTTAGACGTTTCTACACTTTTTGGCGTGTGGTCGCCCTCTGATGTCATCACCAACAACATCATCATCATCATCATCATCATCAAAATCTGCACTCTTTAAAAGGGCGTGGATCCTTTTACAGCACATTTTGGGAGTACTTCCTGTCCGTCCATCCATTATCCAAACCGCTTATCCTGCTCTCAGGGTCGCGGGGATGCTGGAGCCTTTCCCAGAAAGTCATTGGCCGCCAGGCCGTCACAGGGCCAGTGTCTATTTCTTGTCAATACGTATAATTATTAACATTTACTGTGCTCAGTAGAAACCCAAATCTAGGCGACGGGGTTTAGAGTGATGCATCCTCGTAGCCATCAACCTCGGTGCAGAGCGACCCTGTCAATTATTTGCACCACAGCTCACCCAAGTTCTTGTGAATCACAGACGGTGAACCCCTACTGCTCCTCTTGATCCGGGGATGTCTTGCTCAGACAGCATTTTTCATTGAAGTATCACAGAAATTAAAGCCCCAGACTACAACGAGATTTTCCGGGGGGAAAGATAAAAGATATCTGTGAAAATCCGCACATTATTAGTTGAGACAAGTTATACGTTAAGATAAGATGAGCCGTGAGCCGGTGCCATCCTTGCGATGCGGCAGTAATGCCGAGGCAACACCTATATGTCTCGGGAGTCTCGGTATCTGGGATTGGAAGATCCGAACGAGAGATTCTTGAGTATCTCTGACACATCTGACTGGGTTTTTAATAAATTAATAGGTGCACTGCCAGAGCTGGAGTAGCACGCACTGAAAGGCTGCATGAATAGTTATGAGACGGCTTGTGCTCTTTCGCTTGCTCTCCGAGAGGAGCGCGGACTTCTTGTGACCCTCTCCTCGGCATGGAAAAGGTCAGTCTTTGGGGGCAGTCAGGCTCACCTTCCACATTACTCCGACCGCCGTCTTTCCTATAACAAGGGGGGGGGGCTTGCGAACACTGGAAAATGAAACTACCGCCTTCGACGTTCCAAAGGTTAGCGTTCCATCCCATGTGTTGTAACCAGATGGCAAGTCCACCTACTAAAGGGCCGTCCATGTGGCGTTCTAGGCAGGCGAGCCACGGCTCCAAAACCCATCTTGCAGGGTATGGATGGATGTGCGTGCTTGTTTGTGCATGCACAATGTGCATCGCTGTTTTGAACACGCGTGTGTGTGTGCATGAACGTGTGCGTTTCCTGTGCAAGGGGGAAGTCTCCGTGGGCTCGCTTACTCTTCTGGACGGAGGGGAACAAGTTGCGTGCTGTTTTACGGGAGGGGAGATAAATCTGACGGGGGTGTCGAGTGGCAGGCCTCGTACCAGCCAAAGGCAGACCGCCGCTGGCCGACCAGATTCTTGTGGCATCGAGTCGCTGAAAACTCCAAACAATCCCGCAATAACACACACACACACACACTGGCTCGGGGATGGCAGCCAGCAATAGTGGGTTCCTTGGCTGCCTGACAGTGATATAGATTCTCCCTAGGAGGCAATGTTGTTGTTTTGGTTTGTTTTTGTGGTCAGCATTAAGTAAATCCATTTTTTTTTTGTTTAGCATATTTAGGTTTAAACCCTGTAGATTTCTATTTCATTGCGTCTAGTTAGTATCCCTTCAGCAGCTTGCATTGAAAACCACTGTTTATGTGAGATAAACCACGGGTTGCATTTCAAAATATGCCAATATCGCTTGCACGATATCGACGCGACGCGGCTAAACCGGCCTCAGTCTCTCTCCGGCCGTCTCTTTCGTTCTCTCTCACGTCTCACACACACGGTTAATCTGCCTCTCTCCTGATACATTTGCTTTTTCCCCATACAAACAACCAACAAAAGCATGAGCACACGCACACGCACGCATGCATGCACGCACACACACACAATACACTCACCCATTCAAACACAATGTCTACCTAATCGCACAAAGGGGGACAGTGGCTGTGAGAGAGGATTTCCTGGGGCCGCCTGTCCTCCCAGCAGTCGGCTGATTGGAGGGGCTGGCTGTCTTTGTTAAGGTAATGGGTCCTAGGTGAGCTAATTCACAGGGTACACGCTCCATGCTCCATCACCGGGGGTTGGGGGATGTCCAGCTCTACCAGAATCTCCTTAGCCTCTCCATCTCCACCAGCTCCACCTGAAAGTGATTACCGGGCCAGCCATGAGCAAACAAGCCCCATATGGAGTGTCTATAGTGGGGCTAAGTCCGAGGCCTGGGGAGCCCTCCTCCATCCCTTTGGAGAGAAAAGGCCTGAGCAAACACAGCTAATGAAGTCTTAACAAGCAGCCCCGGGTTAGCGTGAGCCCGCTAAATGCCACCGAGGCTCTTGGAATTGTGTCCGGCAGATTGGCTAAATCTCCTCGAAGCTTTCTTTTACAAGATAAAGTTGTATTAGCATATCTCTCTCCCACCATCTCAGAGGTAAGTCTAAGATCTGGCAGGCAGGCATACTTGATGGGGCTTCTTTTCTTCGGTGGGACCACTTGATTTGGACCAAAAGAATGGGATGTTAAGTGAACGCGTTGACTTAGGATCTTGATGTGATCCTGGAATTTATTCATTAGTCGCAGAGTGCTTCGTTATTTTTTTGGTAAAGGCAGATTTGTTTGTTTTTTTTCCAAGACTCAAAACACTGAGTTGCAAACAGGAGATGAGGAAACTCCCTCTGAGCAAGTCATTATCTTTTCCGCGGAGCAGCCCAAACGTTCTCCTCCACCCTCGTCTGTCACTCCTCTTATCTCCCGCCCTGTGACCAGCTCCTTACCCTCACTCCCTCTTAAATATGTATCCTCTTTCACATGGCTTATGCACAAGTTATTATTACTGGGAAACTATAGCCAGCTCCTCCTTGCACGCTAACATACCTGCACGGTGCCGGGCTGAACAACTTTGCTTAAGTCTCCTCGATACAGAAAAACAAGAGAGCTCGTTTTTTATTTTGTATTCTTAGCTGATACGAATCAATGCTAAACCAAGCATGATAAATTCCAGTGTGCGTGTGTGTTTTTCCCCCTGATTTACTTTCTTTTTAACACTTGTTTAGGGGGGTTGCATCAAAAAGCGGCTTCTCACATGACAAAGGCCCAAATACCCTCCAAACACACAACGTTGCATTATGTCTGATTTGGAAGAAAAAACAAACAGAGAGAAAGACATGCCTTATATCATATATCATATCATATATCATATATCATAGCATGGCTTTTGCATGCTGCAGAAACTTGCAGTTTGAATAAAAGGTGAGTTTGTAAAGTTTGATGCTTGTACGTCTGCATGTGTCCGTGCAGTAAAAGATCAGCCTCTTTGGTGACATGAAGATGTGATAATAACATCACATCAGTCCAGCCTCCTGCATGGTAATTCACAGCCAGGCGCGGATCTACGGGGTGGCAAGGGGGGGCAGCTGCCACCTCTGGGACACAGTCTTGCCACCCCGTTTATAAATCAGATAATATGTTTTTAAAGTAGATTTTAAGTACATGCATGGTGAAGGTCAACGAGACCCGCACCAAACTCATCTCAACCAGAAGTCGCCGATTTAGAATCCCCCTCCCCCCTCACAGGCGCGGATCTACAGGGTGGCAAGGGGTGGCAGCTGCCACCTCTGGGACACAGTCTTGCCGCCCCTTTGCCACCCCGGGAAAAAATCTCTAGATCCACCACTGTTCACAGCCAAATGTGATTTTTGTTTTCCTCTCATTTTCTCAGGCTGCAATGACTTTGCATTCAGAGTAGTCGGGTCACGCTGGTGTTGCCTCAGCAGTGATCCATCTTTCACTCATGCTCATACATTTTGAAACGACAAAGTTAAACATCACATTGCTTCATTCACGGCAGCAAAGAATGTAACGTTAAGGTGTCAGTCGTTGCATCGACGTCCTCCAAATATATCGCTGTCATTCTTTGTTGTTGGTTTTTTGCACGTTTTGTGAATATAGAGTCGGTGGGATAGAAGAAAACCGTGCACATCTCCACCCTAACATGTGCAACTTCTGCACACTCTCCATATAAACATGTCTGCTACGACATCTATACATTTTACGGTCAACAACAACAACGAGAGTGGTGGTTTCGGGGATTGGGCCTGCCACGGCCCGTCTCTGTGCTGCTTGCGTGCAATTACGCCCCCCGCGGAGCCCAATGCGAGCGTTAAATGAAACATTAGCGCCTCATTTACAAAATAAAACAGCCCCTCACAAGGACAGATAGCTCCCTGGGTAGCCTTATCATGCGCAAATTAACCAATTTGGGGAAACGTCTCTCACAGACAGAAAAGCAGAGATTAGTTGCCGAGGTCTCGGCAGTAGGATATGTCTATACTGTGCAAGTGAGATTTTTTTCTCGTCCTCTTCACTGCGAGCGATTTGTTAAAGGGGGGGGCACCAAAAAAACCTTAAGACACGCAAGTTTATTCGAGGTTTGTTGTTGTTGTGTGTGTGGCACCCCAGCGGTTCAAGGCCAACTGCGTGGTTATGAGAGCTCGGCGATTATTTCGCCATCAGCGCCAAAGACTCGCTCGCAATCCCTTATTGGGGACGTCTGGCGACGTGTTCCGGGGGGGGGGGGGCAACAAGAAGCGTTACAAAGCTATTCTATTCCCGGAGCCGATCTGTAAGTAAACTTGATTGACTTCTCTCCCCGGAGCGCCGCCCACGCCGCCCCGCGATTGGAGGAGCGGGCGTAAGGGGGCGGGCCTTCGGAGGCTGCGGTATAAGTGGCCGACGCGGCGTCCGCCGGCCACGATTTGCTGCGAGAGGCAGGACGAGGGTGCCGTGCGTAGCGACTCTCGCCGCGTTATGAAAAAAAAAAAAACAACAACAACAACAACAACACCACGGCACGTCCTCGCGACGCACAAGGCGCGCGCCAGCCGTCCGTAGTGGTTAAGAGGCCGCGTCCCGGTCGACGGACGGGGAGGCTGTTCGGGGGGGAGGGGGGGATACGGAGGGCAGTTTCTCCAATAAGGTGCATTTCGCTCTCCTCTCCTCAGCCATCTTGACTGGTCGCCCGGAGCCTCTCTCTTCGCCCGTCCGCCGAAAGTAAACCGCGGCTCGCGAATCGCCCGCAACTCCGTGCCAGATAAGTAGAGCGAGATGGGCTCGCGCCGCCAGATGTGATCGGAGCGGGCTCGAGGGAGAGGAGTAGAAAACACGAGCGGGATTATAGTAACGCTGCCGTGTCACCGGAGCGCGAGAGGGATACGACGCAAAAAAAAAAAAAAAAGAAAAAAAAAAGGATGGAGTACGACCTGTTGGGGATTTACCTGCTGCTCTCTCTCGCCACGCTGCCCAGGTCCAGCGGCACCGCGGCGAAGGAGATCACCTGCCAGGAGATCGCCGTGCCTCTCTGCAAGGGCATCGGCTACAACTACACCTACATGCCCAACCAGTTCAACCACGACACGCAGGACGAAGCCGGCTTGGAGGTGCACCAGTTCTGGCCTCTGGTGGAGATCCAGTGTTCCCCCGACCTGAAGTTTTTCCTGTGCAGCATGTACACCCCCATCTGCCTGGAGGAGTACAAGAAACCGCTGCCGCCCTGCCGGAGCGTGTGCGAGAGAGCCCGGGCGGGCTGCGCTCCTCTCATGAGGCAGTACGGCTTCCCGTGGCCGGACAGGATGAAGTGCGACCTGCTGCCGGCTCAGGGCAACCCGGACATATTGTGCATGGACTACAACAGGACCGACTCCACCACGGCGTCGCCGGTTCTCTCCAAGCCCACCAACCTGCCCGGCAAAGCTCACAACCCGCACAAGAGCAAGCCGGGACACGGTCGCCCCGGCGTCCCCGGCAAGCACAAGCCGCCCGCGTCCCCCTGCGAGCCGGGCTGCAAGTGCGTCGCGCCCATGGTGCCGGTCAACGCGGACCGCCACCCGCTTTACAACCGGGTCAAGACGGGGCAGATCAGCAACTGCGCGATGCCGTGTCACAACCCGTACTTCACGCAGGACGAGAGGACGTTCACCGCCTTCTGGATCGGGCTCTGGTCCGTGTTGTGCTTCGTGTCCACGTTCGCGACCGTGGCCACGTTCCTGATCGACATGGAGCGGTTCAAGTACCCCGAGCGGCCCATCATCTTCCTGTCCGCCTGTTACATGTTCGTGTCCGTCGGGTACATCGTGCGGCTCATCGCCGGCCACGAGAAGGTGGCTTGTAACCGGGAGTACGACGTGGAGCACATCCACTACGAGACCACCGGGCCCGCGCTGTGCACGGTGGTCTTCCTCCTCATTTACTTTTTCGGGATGGCCAGCTCGATCTGGTGGGTTATCCTGTCCCTGACCTGGTTTCTGGCCGCCGGCATGAAATGGGGCAACGAGGCCATCGCCAGTTACTCGCAGTACTTTCACCTGGCCGCTTGGCTGATACCCAGCATGAAGTCCATCGCCGTCCTCGCCCTGAGCTCCGTGGACGGCGACTCGGTGGCGGGCATCTGCTACGTGGGCAACCAGAACCTGGACAACCTGCGGGGATTCGTCCTGGCCCCGCTGGTGATTTACTTATTCATAGGCACCATGTTCCTCCTGGCGGGATTTGTGTCCCTGTTCCGCATCCGCAGCGTCATCAAACAAGGGGGCACCAAGACGGACAAGCTGGAGAAGCTGATGATCCGGATAGGCATCTTCACCGTGCTGTACACCGTGCCGGCCACCATCATAGTGGCCTGCTACTTTTACGAGCAGCACAACAGGCAGAGTTGGGAGATGACGCACAACTGCGACTGCTTGCTGGAGCAGGACCGCCGGCGTCCGGACTACGCCGTGTTCATGCTGAAGTACTTCATGTGCCTGTTGGTGGGCATCACGTCCGGCGTGTGGATCTGGTCGGGCAAAACTCTGGAGTCGTGGAGGACTCTGTGCACGCGCTGCTGCTGGGGCAGCAAAGGGACGAGCGGCTCCATGTACAGCGACGTGAGCACCGGGCTGACGTGGAGGTCGGGCACGGCCAGCTCCGTGTCCTGCCCCAAGCAGATGCCATTGTCCCAGGTTTGAAAAGCAGCTTAGGAGGACCGCTAATTGTTTGGCCAGATAACCCCATCAGTCCCTACTTCTTATACGTTAGCATAACAAGGAATTGTTGATGCCCCCCCCCCCAGCCCGCCCGCCCGCCTCCTCTCGTTTTATACCTTTTTTAAACGGAGTGCTGTTGGAAAACTGGTTGAAACCACGTACCTGGGTACTTACACACGTGTTGATTCCGCGCCTCCCTGTTTTGTATGGATCAGGAGATGCAGACTGAGGCTTTTTATACACCGAGTGGGCATTTCCTGCAGGCAAAGAAACGATTCTCTCCCTAATTTGCCTCCCGATAAGAACATTTGGGCTCCTTTCGTCATAGCTCCACGCAGAGTACAGATTACACATTACACATTACAGATTACATTTGCATATTTCAATCACGGACGGTTTAAATTAAGCCTTAATAGTGCCCTGATAATTTATGGGCCGTCTTTTTTTTTTTTGTAATTTCTAATGTATTTATATTATGTTTATGTAAATTTGTGTATAAAAAGAAGACTTTATAAGATATATTGTAAATTTGTACAAAGTGTAGATGTCTTTTTTTTTTTTTGGTGAGAAAACAAAAGTACCTTTATTTTGACAATAAAACACTTGATGAGTCTCGAATCCGGCCTTGCTTGTCATTTGCTTTCTCGGGGGGTGGTGGTGGGTGGGGGAGGAGTTGTGCACAGCAAACAGGGCTTACGTGCGGGATGGCGGCGGAGGCGACAGCAGGCCTGAGAGTCCCCATCTAAAAAAGAAGGGGAGCCCTTTTAACCAACAGAGACTGGTAATTAGAGGCAGGGGCTGAGCTGGAGCAGCTCCATAATTGTTAAGGTCCTCTTCACATGCCTGCCGAGGCCCCACTTTCTTAATTTAGTAGAAGAGGGGCCGGAGTGAATGGAGTATAAATGCGGGGAACAGACCCTTTTCATCTGCGGACACTTTGATCTTTCTTTTTAAACGGCGCGGGATAAAGGTTGGCGTGCATTAGGGGTTTCTGTCTGATGTGCCAAGGTTCTCCTAAACGTCCCCCATTTGGGACCATTGCGCGCTTTGATGGACATTGTGGGAGTGAAAGAGGCATTTGGACCGGCGCTTTTGCTTTGTCAGAGCCTCAACCTGCCCGAGCCCCTGCGTCTCTATTTGGATAGTTTGCGGGGCTGAATTGAAACATCTCTCCCTCGACTCAAATCGCAATAGAGGCAGTACGGGGGCCTTGACATGAATGATACTGAAATGGCAATGAAAGCCCCACAGGTGGTCCGTTCACATGATCTCACATCTTAGGACCCCCCTTCAGTGAGGCATTTTTTTTTTTTTTTTTTTTGCTACAAATGTATTTTGGTTTTGGTCCCAATTAACCCAATGCGCTGGCATAAGATGATACACTGTAATCTAGCGTAGAAATGCCTTTGATTTGCTGGTCAATGGTGACGGTGTCCCTTTGTAGTGACAGCTTTCTTCCCTTTGACAGGAAATGTAACCTCACAGCCCTCTTTTCAGCGCGGCGCCGCAGCTGTGCGTCTTTTGTGTGTGTGCGTGAGTGTGCGTGAGTGCGCGCGCGCGCGCGCGTCAAGCGACACCGCTGCCGTACACAGAGACACCGAGGGGTGTTAAAGGTGAGCGATGGGCGACACATCTTTTTATTTCTTGTAATCAAACGAGCCGAGGAGGAAAGTAACCCCCCCACCCCACCCCACACTAGTTTCCTTCCGTATAGCATCATCTAGACCCCTTTACATGGAAGGAGTTTTGTTCCCATTTCTAACCTCCTCCCCCCCCCCCTTATCATCTCGAGCTTCTGTTATTACTAGGCTGCCATGAGCAACAGGTCTGGCCACCCTCGTTTATCTCGAGGCTGACAGCGTCCCGCTCGGCAAACGTCGCACGTTTGAGTCGCCTGGCTCGAGTAACGTGGCACAAGTGAAACGCATTTGTGCCGAGAGGGGGGGGGGGGTCGTGTTTGCTCTGAGCCTGCGAACTTTAATTCCTCCAAGTTCCCCTTGTTGTTTCAGACGGGCCGCCTGCGGATTCCGTGTCAGGACACAATTTTATACCCCCACCTAGTGGTGAGAGGGACGCTGTACAATTAAGCGACCTCGCGACAGCCCTGTGACAAGCCCATAAATGGAATAACAACAGCACGTTAGAGGCAAGCATGCATCGCACCGCAGGTACGTCACTACTATACAGAGTTGTGTTATGGTTGAGTAATCAGCAACCTATGCCCACATATTATACATTAATGTCCATACGCTATACCATAGACCATGCCATGACTACACAACCCATCGTGCCCCATCATGCAATGCTATATACTGCCTCTCTATTACACTATATTATCTTATGTACCAAAAGTATACACTAAGTATTCACCGACCATACGCCCCACAGCTACATACCATGTTATATAACTATGCTGCAACCACAACAACGATGGCAATCATTTCTAACCAGTGTGCGGCAGTTGTGTGTGTATTTACAACTGTACATTCGTATTGCACAAACATTTGTGTTGCACATCTGGTTCTCCACCACACACCAGTGCGTTAACCCACACGAAACACCCCCCACCCCCGCCCCCACCCAACCACTGTGCTCCTCAGCCGTGAACAAACTGCAAACGGGCCAGGCGCTGATGGGTGCAAGGAACGGCTTGTTCCGACTCGACCGTTTGACACAGTGTATAATTATCAGGAAACATTTTGTTTCCATCAGAAAGGTCACAAACCCAATTTGGTGTGTTTCACGAGAGAAATAATAACTGACTCAGGGAGTGTTGTTGTGAGATGCCTGGCACACACACACATATGCACACACACACATGCACACATGCACATGCACATGCACACACATGCACACACACACACACACATGCACACAGCAGGGCTGCTAACTGGTCTGAAACACCTGTGTACCTACATGCTCTACGGTTGCCTTCAAAGACGCGTTTGGATTTATTCTGTTTTCAGATACCGTGTGGAGGTAGGGTGCATTGGTTGCAACCTCCCCCCCCCCCCAACATTTGCTGTTGTTTGGCGTTATGATTGCACTATGGACATCACGATGGCCTGCACAAAGACGACCTGAGCACGGTAACAAACGAACGCCTCATCCCCCAGCCCTTCAACCTGTGCAGGAATGTGGAAATAAAGATCTCTCGCAACTCGCTGATTGACTCGTCTTATTTCTCCATCAGCCTCAGCAGCCAAGCGTTTGTCTTTATTTCTCATTTCTCTGCCCCGGTGCTGGAAGGAGTGCTCCGGCATGGCTGCCCATCAAATATTAATGGCAGTGTTTGATGAGAGGCAGACACAGAGGAGAGCAGAGGGGCTGATCGGCAGGTCGTGCTCATTAATATTATTGATTATCCGGTCCCAGCCGGCAAGGTTCTCTTTTTTTAGGTTATCAGAGGAGATGCTGTGGAGCTGTGGAGGGGCTCATATAATCTGCATCTGCTCAAGGGGGGTGGGTGGGGGGGGGTGGAAAGAGGAATTCACATCACGACTCCACCGCACATCTCTTGATTTCGCTCACCTCTAATCCACTTCAACGCAGGAAAAAGACACCGGCTCAAACTGAAAGAGGTAAATGTATTAAAAGGAAAACCCAGAGGGGGAGCATGCTGCGACGTTCGAGTCTCTTTTTTTAAACGAGGGGAAAAAACACAGCAACACACACACTGAACACAAGCTGAACATCATTTTAGTCTCTCGTAAATTCAGCAAAAGTTCAGACTGCATGTCTCCAACGACTCTATCTGCATTGGGAGATGAACAATAGCACTTAAACCAAGAGGCTGGAAGTGTGTGTGGGTGTGTGTGTGTGTCTTTGCATAAAGCACAATATGCCCCAAGGTTTCTGTGACCCATTTAGATTAATAGGGATGCTCCTGACCCCCCGGTTCATGCTCATATTCCCAAATGGCTATTTGAGAAGCCAGATGTTGGAAATAAAGCAGTCTCAAGTCTTCTGGACTCTGTCAGCCTTCGTCGTAATAGTTTCTTGGGGGGACACCAACGTCATCGAAGCTGCAGCAGTTTAGTTTTCACTCGTAAAAAGCTGGGTTCAGCTTCAGGAGGAAGTTTCTGACTTTGGCGTGTAGAGACTGTCACTATGAAATGATCGTCACCGTTTGAGTTTAAAGGGAAGAAAAATGAAGATTTGCCTTTTCTTTTGGGAACAAGTGATATATTTAGTTCTTAAACTCCAGAGGACTTATTGCAGCTCCCTTTTGGTTGTGTGGCCATTATCATTGTTCACGTTGCTCAGTCACGGTTGTTTGTATTACCCGGTCATATACCGTTACTAATGAGGAAATAACAGGGATGCCCATGCACCATGTACACATTTACATTGTAAAAATGTGGAAAGTCTAGTTCGTTAGTTCTTCTTGTATGCTGTCCATCTGCCCCCATTTCGTTTGTTTTCAAGCCTCTACTTTCACTCTACCCCTCCATCTCATTTCCACACTTTCATTTCTGAGATCACCTAAAAATGTATTATTTTCCCCAGTTTTTTTTTTTTTCTTCTCCAAGCTAATGTCCTGCAGCTGGTTGGGCTAGGAATCCAAGTTCAATAAATCCTCACTCACACTGTTACTAACCTAAACAAATAAAGCAGGAAGAGAGAGCGACAGAGAGAGAGAGAGAGAGAGAAAGAAAGAAATCAGCGTAAATGGCAGACTCCCTGTTAGCTTAATAAAAGACTCCTGTGGTTCACCACTCCCTACAGTGCAATCCTGTTGCCTCTTCAGCCCGCCCTCGCAAATCAAGGACCCCCACCACACACACACACGCACACACACACACTCTCTCACACACACACACACACACACACACACCAGCAGAACACTGTGTTCCCTTAGTTACTGACTGACATACACACAAAAGGGGGAACTTTTGTATCTGAAGGGTTGAGTGCTTTCCCAGATTCCTCGCAACGGACCGTTCGCTACATGGCCACTAGAGGTCGCCACTTACATTAACATTTGGAAAACAGGAGCGTTTTGTGTGTGTGTGTGTGTGTCTGAGGGAAAATGTTTGATTATGAAGCATCCCGTCGTCTGTAGGATTTAATGAATTTGAAGTTTTGGGGTTGTATGAGGCTACAAACGTCACATACGCAGACCAGTTTGTCACAATGTCTGAAAGCAGCCAGGAGGATTTCGCGCATGGGGTTCAGGTTGAAATACACGGCAATACTTCACATTTTATGCCACACGCGGGCAGCATTTTATTTCCAGCAAAAATATAAATCAGGTGTCGAGAATAGAGTGCGTTAAACGGATGCAATATGTACAAAAATTGCAACAATAAAGTGCTTTTAAACAAAAGGATGCATTATCTGTTTGCTTGCTGGGTATCTGTGGTTCATACTCTTGAATGATTATGAAGTCTTTAAACTGCCGAATGTACAAAACCTTCCCACTGGAGAGTGTCTCTACTGTTAGAAAGCAGAAGAGATTAAAACCACTGAAGATACCTGCGTTATCAAGCAGAGGGCCTCTGCATACGTCTCTGGCTATGAGGAAGCACTGGGATCCAATCTGTTCACATTGCACCAAGATACCTGCATCACAAAGACTGCCGCCAAAGGGACGTGATACTGACACGATACAGTTAGTAAATAATATTCCACCATAGTTCTCAACATGCAAAAAAGACAAGAAAAGAAAAAAAGATACTTACAACCCGAAGTTAAACAACAGAATAGTGACCATACAGAATATTCAAACAAGAAATTATTACAGAGAGAATAGAAAATCTGGTCTCGGCTGTAAATTCATCCATATTCTTTGGCCTCTCAGTCCTTTTCAAGGTGACAGGGGGCTGCAGACTGTCTCGTCACACTTTGGGTGGAAGACAGAAAGTCGCTCGTCCATTGCAGAGCAAAGCCCAACACAGGGACAAGGAAGTCGCTCACCTTCCCATTCACACCGAAGGACATTACAGCGTAAAGAGCGATATAACCCAAGGCCATTTTAGTGAGTCTGCAGACATCTTCCGGTTAGTGTTGAAAACATGCCATGCTGGTGTTTTACTCTGTGATGTTAGCATAGCAGGATAAACACCGCTGCGGCTAATAACATTGATAACGGATCTGTTGGATTTAGGTGTGCCAAAGAATCAGCACTGACAGTACTACTGACAACTGTTAGCGCTGGATCTGCATGTCTGTCTGTCAGCGCTGATAGGTGAGCTGGCACACCTAAAATCAAACAGATCCATTATTAATGTGATTAGCTGCAGCTATGTTTATCCTGCTATGCTAACATCACAGAGTACCAAGACCGGTCTGGCATGTTTTTAACCTGTACATGTCAACAAACTCATTAAAATGGTCTGAAGGTTATTTACTCTACTTCACCAGAAGAGCAGGAGCACATCATCACAACCAGGTTTCAGCTCCTTATGTCAGCATTTTAGAGAAACTGTTAATTAACTTAAATCTACTCTAACATTGCAACATATGTGTGAGTGAGCGAAGGTGTGGCCGAGACCGTGTCTGGCATCACGTTTGAAGTCACAGTCGTCTCCTTCCCTGATCGAAGCTCAAAAAACAGCAGGTATATGAAGATCATATGTCAGCGCCGGCCTCGCTGTGGGCCTGCGAGAACCCCCCGTGGTCACTCGTATGACATGGCGCACCGTTCTGTAGATAGGTGAGCTACCCCGGCATTAGCTTTTGTTGTCATCCTCAAAGAGACCGCAAGAGCCTAGAGAGGGAATAATCAAGATCAAGAGCTATCCACTTACACAGAGACCAGCCTCTTAGCTATGTATATCAAAGCAAGGCAACGCGGAGGCTGATTTACTGCACAGCCCGTGGGATTCGCTTTTCATCACACCAGTTTTCATCACACGCAACAACCTCTGTAACACAGTTCCCCGGGTAAAATGTGGAAAATATTTGAAAAACAACAGGACATTTTTTTTTCATTTTGTCAGAAAAATGACAAAAATTAAAAATGTATATATATATTTGTAGATGGCAGGTGCGTCCATCCAACGATAAACATCAACGGATATAGTGTTATGTGCAGAAACGATACAGGAAAAAATGTCTTGAATGCATCCTGACATTTTCGCCTGCTGTTTAAACAGACATGGTTTGTGCACGTTGGGACCACGTTAAGCGACGCACAAAGACGCTGATGTTAGTTAGCTGGAAGCAGATTCGAGATGGTGCGCCGCTGCGGTTTTGATCCGTGTCACATCTACCGTTAAAATAACCCCGGAGGGAGGGGGGGGGGTATTCGCTGAGCGAAAACGGCGTTCAAAACTCCGCACACATTCCAGTAAAGGGCCAAATTACTTAAACGATGCAGCGCCCCCAAATCCACAGACGAACCCGTCATCGTGTAAGGAGGGTAAGACGTCTTCCGCGTGTTAAATGCATAACTGAGAGGTCTGACGGCGAAAAGGCCGGCGTCTGATCCTCCCACAGCAACGCGAGCGTCAGGAGGCGCAGTGTGTGGAGGTGCGGCGGAAGCCACGCGGGGCGGCGTATGGAAATCCCGAAGGGCGACATACATCGCCGTGTTGGGTTACACTGCCACATGGTGCCTCTATTTCCAGTGTCCGTGTATGTCTGAAGCTTGTATTCCTCCTAATCTCCGCGAGGCCCTGAAATAGAGTGACAAGCCGCCTCCATAAATACAGAGCCCTACAGGGGAACGTAATTGCTTTGTGAGCCTATGTGGGCTTTGGGGGCCTTCATAGTGTCCTTCACTTCTGGGGGGAGGAATTTCATTCGACCCGGAGCTCCCGGACAGCGTCTTGCGGGGATTTTTTTTTTGGCCTTTCAGTTTGGCTTGACCTCCTAAAGATCAGCCGGACAAAGGGCCCCGGAGGCCGCGCATGTCCGCCGTGACCTCAGTGACCCCGCATGGAAAAGAGAAAAGGGCTCCATGGTGACTGGAGTCTGTGGAGTCGGTTCTGGTCCTGCGTCGGTGTGTGTCGGTGTGTGTCTGTGTGTGTTGATGTATGCGGGACAGGTCAAGGCTGGCCTTTGTTCAAGCAAAGTGTATGGGGGGGGGGGGGAGGTGGGTTAAAACCTAACAAGGGAAGAAACAGGTGGCCCGCACTCTTTTAGACTTCCTCAAGGTTGCGGTTTGGCCAAGGACACTTGTTAAGGTTGGTAGTCGTAACTGTGCTCTTTTCCCTCTCCGCCGTTGACTTGGATAACGTACACTACTCTCGGCCAACACGTTCTGCGGTATAAATCACCCCTTTTGGGCCTGGCGGCGAGTCAGCCGAAGCGTTTTCTTTTTCTTTCCCTCGAGTGACCGTGTGGCCCGCGTAGAGGAAGGAGCCGGACAGCGCCGCCGGATATACACGTCAACAGTTGTTGCCCTTTTTTAAGCTTTAGGGTATCACTGACTCTCAGATCCCCTCCGCCTTACAGTTAGGCCCACCTGCTCTCCCCCGTTTTCATTTGCAGCGCGGTGATCCGGGCCACTCGGTCACACCCACTCAGACCTCTTCTCCTGGCCTTCGTCGTTGGCCTGCGGTTCCGCGCCGCTACTCAGCTCCACCAGCGTGTACTGACCCACCCGCCTCGTGCAAACCGATGTTGCTGAGGAAGCATCGCCAACTGGTCCCGCCGATCTCACCACCGGCAACGCGTAATCCCGTCTGGGCGGGGGTGGCGGTTTGAGCCGACTGCGTTTACTGACGCGGATGGATCTCGGCGTCCCCGTGGGTTCCAGCGGGCAGAGAGCCACCTCGCTGCCGTCCACCTCCAGGGCCTCCTCCTGGGCTGCGGAGTAGCCGTTGTTCCCGTCGGTGTTGGGAGGCGGGGGTCCCGGGGGCAGAGAGGCCGGAGAGCAAGAGAGAGGAGAGCGAGTCAGACCCGGCGGCCCCTGAATCAAGCCAAGTTTTCCTCCTACGCTTGACCCCTTACTGCCCTTCCTCCTCCGGAAGCTCCCCGCACGGCCGGCCTCCTCCTCTAGATCCTGCCGAACCAGTGGGGTGTTTGTGTCCACCTCCCGGCTGGCGCCGCCTGCCGAAATGTAGTACTGCCCCTCCTCGTACATCTTCTCCACCAACACCTTCCTCTCGCTCTTCTGCCTCACCGATCGCTTGACGGCACAAATGAGGTCCAGCACGTTGATGAAAAGGCAAAGCGCCCCAACGCCCAGCATGAAGTTGAGCATCACCGTCTTCTCGGTGGGCCTGGAAATGTAGCAGTCAACCTGGGTGGTGCACGGTGGCTGCTGGCACAGGAACCTTCTGGGGATGTAGAAACCGAACAGATAGTAATGGGCCGCCCCAAACCCGGCCTCCAGCAGTATTCTGAACTGGAGGTGAAGGATGTAGGCTCCCGCGAAGCACGGGGTCCTCCTCCTCCTCTCAGCCGTTTTCTTCACAGACGTCTCCCCGAACGACCCCCGGCGGATCCTGTACAGCGAGCCGGAGCCGATTTGACCCGAGGCACCCGGCTCTAACGTGAGGCCCGATGAGACCTGATGGACCACATAGATGATGAAGACGACGTAAGGTAGACACAAGGTGATGAGCTCTACGAGCCAGAAGCGGAACAGAGAGATGGGAGCGAACAGGTCGTAACAGACGTTGGAACAGCCGGGCTGAATGGTGTTGCACACGAAGCGCTCCTGCTCGTCCTGGTAGAGGGGATATCCGGCGAACAGGAGGATCGTGATGCGAAGGAACATCATCACAGTCAGCCACACCTTCCCTGGAAGACAGGCAGGAAGAAAGGCAAGATTATTGAAGTCTTTTTTTTGTTTCTGCCGAGGGTCTTAGGCATGTAAAAGCGATTGTAAAGCCCCCCCCCCCCCCCCCCGGGGGGGCTGAAATGTGATTTAGGGCTACGCGAATAAATTCGACTTTGACTATGTTTCAACGGACCCTCGTAAATCCCTTAAATATGTGTCGAAGATTTAAGGAGAAGTGCTGTCGGAGCTAAAACAATTCTCTCTTTTTCCAGAGGTCAGACCTTCAAAAACGAATTGCGCCGTAAGTACGGACGGGAGGGCTGGTTTGTGTTGTTTTATGCTCACGTATGAAGACTTTGGTCTTGAGGGCTAATACAACGCCGTCTACAGCCCTTTTAAACGACCCCCTCGGTAACGGTCATTTAAAATAAATCCCCTTAATGAGATTTTTAATAAAGGCACTGCTACCCGGCATATATTAAAGCGCGGTCAAAGGTCACATTTGAATGAAGTGATGCTGCGGTGCATGTAGAGAACGCTGGTTTGTGAACATCGCCGTTCACAAAAGTCCCAAATCTAGCTTGCCCCTTGTTGGTCACTGAACTCAACTCACCCATTAAAGTGATGCTGTGGCTGATGGAGATGAAAAGCACCTCAAACGTGTTTGGTCCACTCATGTCTGCTTCCTAAAGGCACTCCAGGGTCTCCCGAGTCCTCCTTTTTTTTCCGGCCCCGGCCTGAACCCCTTTATCCCGTCACTCCTCTCTGCTCCACACCGGGAGGCGCGTCGGTCTCCTGCAGCACAGCGACCTCCAGGTGGACGGACGGCACGTCTCCGACAGCAGCCCGAGAGTCTAAATACGCTCCGTCAGGGCCCGGTGAATAAAACAACCCGGTCTGATCCATCCAAGTCTCCTCCGCCTCTCTGGGAGAGTCCCCTCTCTGGAGCGCCCCGTCTTACGGCTGCCTCTGTCCCCGTGCCACTGGGACAACTGCTCTATCCTCAGACAACAGAAGACATTAGATGGGAGTTAGTCCCATTGTAGGTCTATTCTTAACACACGCGTCGGCATCCTGGCATTGCGGAGATATTTTGGTGCTGCTGGTTGTCCTTACAGGAGAATAACAAGCCTCCTGGATTACTCATGCTAAATTGCCCGTATTAAGTTCTCAAGCCCAATGGCGAGCACGTCCAAGTAGGAGCGTCCGTATCCGGCCTCCTCCCCGCCATACAAGCCTTGATTCACAGTGCCATGATCGAGAGATTTATCAGTATACAACCTAAACCTGATACGAGACCTCCAATAAACAGACGTCTTTTTTTTTCTCTTCTGGATTTCCCCCCCCCCCTTTTTCTCCCCAGTTGTACTCTGCCCACGACCCCACTCTTCCGAGCCGTCCCGGTCGCTGCTCCACCCCCTCCGCCGACCCGGGGAGGGCTGCAGACTACCACACGCCTCCACCCGTACATGCGGAGTCGCCAGCCGCTTCTTTTCACCTGACAACGAGTTTCGTCAGGGGGGCGTAGCGCGTGGGAGGATCACGCTATTCCCCCCACTTCCCCTACCCCCCCCTACAAACAGGCGCCCCCACCGACCAGAGGAGGCGCTAGTGCAGCGACCAGGACACATACCCACATCCGGCTTCCCACCCACAGACATGGCCAATTGTGTCTGTAAGGATGCCCGACCAACCACGCCGGGTAACACGGGGATTCGAACTGGCGATCCTCGTTTTGGTAGGCAACGGAATAGACCGCCACGCCGCCCGGACACCCTGAATAGACATCTCATAGAAGTTGACGTGGCATGCAGTCTATGATTGTAGCTTCACATTGTAGTGCACATTTTCGTACACTTAATGGCCGGTGAACCAGAACGACTGATTTCGGGACTCACAGCAACTTATTGTGGATATGAAACAAATCTACATCACAAAACCAGAGGTACATCGTTGTCACAATAACGAAATCCTCAAACTGCAGTTTTCACTCATCTACTCTGTCATCAGTTTAAACAAAGAAAATAGGCCCAAAAAGCTCCTCTGGGGCGAGCTGTCCACTGTGATTGCCTGCATATTTTTTTGTGTAATACAAACCTCTCAATGTTTTTGGAAACTGCTTGGGTTTGGTTGAGTCCTGTTCTTTACGGTAAACCCACAAAGGTTGTGCAGAATCTTTCCAGCTCTGAGCTCAGCTTCAGTGATGGGAAAGGTTATCTCTGGGGTGGGACACGTGACTGCGGGCGGAGGAGGGCTTGGCTCATAACGACTGGAGATCAGTGGCGATTAGCACCGGCATGGTGTTCACAGCAAGCTATCGCACATGTTTCATTTTCATGCTCTCCTGATGCAGCTTATTACGCTACAAATCTGTCAAAGCCGTCGACTTGACACTGGTTTTGAAATCAGCAAGATTGGGGGGGCAAAAAAAATGCTGAAACACATCTGAAGCACCACAACGAGCAGCCTCCCACACTCTGCGGCGTTGAGATCGTGCCACATAATTTGACGAGAAACACACCGAAACCAAGTCAACAATAGTTGGAAGTATAACTGAATTTAGCATTTGACTTTGAAAAAAATTGCGCCGAAAACCAGGATATTGGCAGCAAAAACCAAAATTGAATTGGGGGGCGGGGGGGGGCATTGAATAACGTTCTGAAAAAAAATTATCTATATTGGATAGAAAAAATACTTGGTACTGCCTTGGTAATTGCCCAGCCAACTCAACAGGGTAACTTCAACAGCTATTTTTACTCACTGCTTTAGACTGTTGGATTGTGGACATTTCAGCCTCGAGGGAGAATAAACACCTAACGCAGAAGAAGCCGAGACTGAAGAGAAGCTTCCCAGTTAATATACGGACAACCGTTAGATAAATGTTAAATACATAATAGTTTAAGAAGGAGCAGCCTGGAGGGGATTATGCGTTTGGTCATGTGTGTGTGTGTGCAGGCCCAGCCACAGAAATGGCTGGGCCCCTGGAAAGGTCCTGTGAATGCCCCCCCCCCCAAAAAAATCTGCTTTACTCATATCAATGCATGTGCGTACACTCTTCTACTAAACACATACATGTAAACTGAGAGAGAGGCTTGATTTGATTTGGTTTCTCTTCATTTCGTACTTACTCAGTAACAGGGGTTATATATAGGTGCACACACACACACAATAGTAGAATTCTTTGACACACGTAAACACACCAAGGTCAACAAAGATCTGCTATGCTTACACCACACGTTTCCTAGCAGAAAATGCAATTTCACACCTTATGGCTTCATCTTCGTCTCTACACAGCAATCTTCCTTGTCTTTAAAGTCCATCTGTTTAGCCAGTTCACACTCAATGGCAAGTATTGCCATTATCATTGATTATATTTAGGATGAACATGGTTAAACCAAAACTGTGGAAGGATCAGTCAATTGCAGAGCACCAAATGCCGGAAAGTGGGTGGTGGTTGAACCGCCCAAACTCTCTCCCCTACCAGGTGGCATAACGGTTACAAATGGCCCGGCGAGCCTTCCATCCAAACTGCCTCGCTGCATACCAGTGACCCTCAAGAATGAATCGGACCATGATGTCACCATCTCTCCAAAGAGTGTGATAGCTGAAGTGAATGCTATTCAAAGCGCTCAGCCCATCACCGCCGGCAACTCAGACACTCCAACTACACCTGACCAAAACCAAAAAACCACTTTGGACTGTGGGAGGAAACCGGAGCACCCGGAGGAAACCCACGCAGACACGGGGAGAACATGCACGAGCTTTATGGGATGTTTTATTTTGTCGGTGTGCCTAAAGTCGAGGTCATGCTATGTGAACACATCTGACATGGAGTTCAGTTTTTCAGCTATCTGTTCTTTCCATTCTTTGGGTATTGGAGAGTCTCTGGGTGCATGTTAAAAAAAAAGGTGCAATTTACATCAACATCCTTCTTGAATCTTACTAAAAGTGACTTGACAGGATAACAGCGATGAATGATCTTAAAAGAAATTTCTTGAACTTTGTAGTAGATATCTGGAGACCTTATTATTTTTCCAAACCTAAGTCCTGAATCAGCTTATTCCAGGTTGCAATTACATATGGGACAGAGACACAGTCTTCCATTTGTTTTGGACTTGTGAACACACTCGGAGACTGTGGCAAGGCATCCGTCGTTTTATATTGGACTATATCTGTGATACTTTTGGACTTTGCTTGAAGAATGTCTTGTCTGGTTTTACAAATTATGGAAGAGAATTAGAAAATGAACATTTTCTGTGTAACCTCGTCATATTGCTGGCCAAGTTTTACATCCATAAATGTAAGGTGTTAAAAATTAAACCCTCTTTTTGTACCTTTAAAAAGGAAGCGGGGTCCCACATTAGAACATTACCTACTTCATGCAATAGAAAAGCTGTGAAAACCTTGAATTTATGCTCCAAATTTAACTTATTAATATAATTTCAATATATTGGGGGAAGGATGCTGAATATGGAGCTGCCAGGGAAGAGGAGAAGAGGAAGGCCAAAGAGGAGGTTTATGGATGTGGTGAGGGAGGACATGCAGGTGGCTGGTGTGACAGAGGACCATGCAGAGGACAGAGAGATGGAAACTAATGATCCGCTGTAGTGCCCCCTAACGGGAGCAGCCGGAAGTAGCAGCAGATATATAGTACATTATTTTTCTATATGTTGTTACTGCACCCTTTCATTTTTATAATTGTGTCAAACGTTGTTTGACTAAACTACTAATAAGACACATTAGCCCCATATCTGACTCTTTAGCCGAGCGGTTAGCGATGTCGCCTTGTGATGCAGTGCACCCCGGATCGAATCCCGCACCGGGCAAGAAAATAACCGGTTACATTTGTAACCCCTGGTGCTGTTTATTTGTTATTCCTTTTATTGTTATATGTATTTTGTATTTCTGATACTGAAAAAAAAGTACACAGCTGTAAAACGGCTAGCAACAGCGAAATGCACTGCAGTTGACGCCTTAAGGAGACGATTACTAGGAAAACAAATCGCCGTGCTATAGAAGAGGAGCCATAATAGCATGGCCAAAATAGTGACAGACTAGCCTACTAAACAAAATCTGGTGTCGGAGCACCATGACAGATGAAAACAGTCGGTGACAGCGCACCTTGACACAGACGAAAACAAACGGTGATGGCGCACCCCCACATTGATTATTAGTTGATTATTAGTCAAATAAATAAGTTCTACTTACATCGTAGGCGCACTCTCCGGGCTTTTCACTGCGAAGTCTTGACACTTCACTAGCTAGCTGACGCTTCTGACGCTTCACTAGCTAGCTGACGCTTCACTAGCTAGTTGACGCTTCTGACGCCTCACTAGCTAGCTGACGCTTCTGACACTTCACTAGCTAGCTGACACTTCACTAGCTAGCTGACGCTTCTGACACGTCACTAGCTAGCTGACGCTTCTGATGCTTCACTAGCTAGCTGACGCTTCACTAGCTAGCTGACGCTTCTGACGCTTCACTAGCTAGGTAACGCTTCTGACACTTCACTAGCTAGCTGACGCTTCACTAGCTAGTTGACGCTTCTGACGCTTCACTAGCTAGCTGACGCTTCTGACGCTTAACTAGCTAGTGTAGCTGACGCTTCTGACGCTTCACTGGCTAGCTGACGCTTCTGACGCTTCACTAGCTAGCTGACGCTTCTGACGCTTCACTAGCTAGCTAACGCTTCTGACACTTCACTAGCTAGCTGACGCTTCACTAGCTAGCTAATGCTTCTGACACTTCACCAGCTAGCTTACGCTTCTGACGCTTCACTAGCTAGCTGACGCTTCTGTGTGGATTTTGCTACGCAGCAGTAGTGCGCATGTCCATGATTACGCGCGGGCACACGCTTTGCACATTTTTGAACATACCGTATGCCGTAGACTCAGTGCTCCAGCTCGTTGATACGATAGTGTAAACTACGAATAAGACACGTTAGTCCCTAGCTAACGAGTCTAACTCTTTAGCCGAGCGGTTAGTGATGTCGCCTTGTGCCGCAGTACACCCCGTATCAAATCCCGCACCGGGCAAGAAAATAACCGGTTACATTGGTGGCAGCGGTGGGATCCGGAAGTGCGCAGATCCTCAGAAGTCTCTTCGGAGCGCGGGAATAACAAAGCGCGAGGGCGCGCTTCCGGGGAGGGTGACGACTGTAAACTACTAATAAGACACGTTAGTCCCTAGCTAACGGGTCTGAGCCTTTAGCCGAGCGGTTAGTGATGTCGCCTTGAGGCGCAGTACAGCCCGTATCGAATCCCTTACCGGGCAAGAAAATAACCGGTAACAATATAAACAGCCATGTTGATCTTTGTGTGCTATAATCTGATATACAAAAGAAAATTAGAACATTTCTAAGAAAGTATTTCGCCACATACATCCAGGGCTGCTTTGTCTTCTACCTGGTTCACAGCAAGCCGCTCACGTATATAACCCCTGGTGCATCTATCCAGACTGGGCTGGCACTCTGGGCTGGACCCTCATGTGTTCCTATGTTGCTATCATGCACATGTGCAGTATTGGCATGATCTGCACGGCCAAAGACTCCCTGAAACAGCTCAGGAAGAAGCTGTATTCCTTAGGTTACTGACCAAAGACTGTGCTTTGGGAAACCTCTCCCGTTGCTTATGTAGACCATGTTTTTGGCCAGCAGGTGAAGCTGGCTCCATGTGAAAAGGGTCCATTTCAATCAATCCTTCAGAGATAGACGAATCAAACAGACCGCCAAGGCCAAAACACCATCAGCCCGGTGACAGCCAGCTGTCACCTCTTAATTTAAGACAAAGTAGTTCTGACGTGTCATCCTTCTCAACTTGCAGATGTGTGGTGTTATTTGCTGCCAATCCAGTGGACAAATTGACAAGGAGGGCCCAGATAACCTTATTCAAAGGAATGTGGAATTAGGCCAAAGAGATCCACGACAAGGCCAAGGCCTAAAGCTCAGCCACAGTTTGTCTTGGCAGACAGGCACTTTAATCACAATCTCAAGGACTTAAAGAAAGGTAAGACAGGGGCGTCTAGACCCTACTGCCCCGAACATCTTCATCCTGCGACTCCATCAAGACACATGCGTGGCCTGGACATGGCAGGGGAAACAACAACAATTCCAACACTGAGTACCCCAAAGCAGAAATAACAGCATGCACACTCATCATCTCCAGGACAACGCTGACTCGCCTCAATTCACCGGTTTTAATTTGTCCGGGCCACGTTTCAGCCCGCGTGCGAAGAACGATTCCGCGTCAACAGCCTTTCCGAACTCCGCCCGACCCCTGATATGGACCGTACGGGGTCCTTATGTTTGATGCTGCGGAGTATGAGACTGTGTGTTCCGTCTTGTACATTACATAATTCAAGGGGCACTCGAATGAAAAACGGATGATCCTCTTCACCGTTTTCTCTCCATCCTCCGCCATGCTGCTGATGATTCATCTCTTCAGCAAAGGACAACACAGAAGTACAGGATGTGCATGATTGCGTGCTGCTGTTTTTGTTTCTCACACTATGACCTCTGCTGGACCCTCTGTGTGGTCACCATCTTCACAGATCGGCCGTGTTCCGCTTCAATCATCATGGCCCAGTTCAGGGATTATTCCCTTTTCATTCATGCAAAAGGCAAAAAAAGACTCTTGGAATGATTACTTAAACCTGTGTTTGGATGTGTTAACTAGTAAAGCTTGTCATCAATCAATGTGACTGTAATCAGCGAGCCAGTTTAACGTGTATAGTTCAGATCCCTTTATGTAATCAATGATCCGTTCATTGAGTTCGTAAACTGATTTGCAAGACGTTGTTTGGAAACACGTGTAAACTTCGTATTTTGGGCATCCGGGTGGCGTGGCGGTCTATTCCGTTGCCTACCAACACGGGGGTTCGACTCCCCGTGTTACCTCCGGCTCGATCGGCCATCCCTACGGACACAACTGGCCGTGTCTGCGGGTAGGAAGCCGGATGTGGGTATGTGTCCTGGTCACTGCACTAGCGCCTCCTCTGGTCGGCCGGTGCGCCTGTTCGGGGGGAGGGGGAACTGGGAGGAATAGCGTGATCCTCCCACGCGCTACGTCCCCCTGGTGAAACTCCTCACTGTCAGGTGAAAAGAAGCGGCTGGCGACTTCACATGCTGCAGCCCTCCGGGATCGGCAGAGGGGGTGGAGCAGCGACCGGGACGGCTCGGAAGAGTGGGGTAACTGGCCGGGTACAATTGAGGAGGGGGGAAAAAGGGGGGGAGCCCCCCAAATTTTTATCTTTGTTTTGCCATTTATCCACAGCGTCACAAGACGGGGCAAATCCATTTCCCAGAAGCCACCAAAAAGCTGTTCTTCCTCCACCCCTCTTGAACTGGACTTGGGGGCGGGGGGGGGGGGACAGCCGCAGATGTCCTAAAAAAACAGGACACTCCGTGGAAATGGTTGGAGGGATGAAGACGGAGTCAGCTGACTAGCACTTCATCTACCCTGTACGGGACATCTCTGAGGTCCGTCCTCCTCTTCATCACTGTAATAGAGGCAGATGAGGGAGGCCTGGGACTTGTGTGTACGTGAGTACAATACCGTCCTTATCACGTATACAGATATAACGCATTCAAAGCCTGTATTCAGTTCCAGTTTAATTTATCTCGGATGAATTCCTGTCTAGACAGGATTTCTGAAATCCCATCATAAGGCCAGCTTTCACCGTCCAGCGCAGACATTTCCCCCAATTTGTTTTGCACCCAAACAAGAGAAGTGTTTATGCTGTCAGTCGTTGACTTTGTTGCTTGTCGTCTGTCATAATTCCGGGGGGGGGGGGAGAGAGAGAGAGAGAGAGAGAGAGAGAGAGAGAGAGAGAGAGAGAGAGAGAGAGAGAGAGAGAGAGAGAGAGAGAGAGAGAGAACATTTGATGAGTAAATTGCTTGGTGATGGATGTCTCGTTGCAGGCCATGTCCAGACTGCACGTCCCAGTTTCTGCAAGCGAGAGATGCTGTTAAATCAATATTTGTAACGCTGATCTAGTTTTACCTCCGACTCTAATCCGGTTCCTAACCTGACTTGACCAGTGTGATGCAAGCCCGGGGACATCCTATTAACGTGCTGATCTGAGAACAGCTCTCGGTCGTGAAAGCCAAATCAGGAAAACATGTTTACTCATCATCCGGCCGGCAGCTATATAATAAAGTACACACGCAGACTTCCTCTCTTTTAAATAAGATCTTCACGGCGGGGTTGTTTGTTTTGAGTAGGCAACTAATCTCTGCATAACACCAAGCTTATATAGATTAGAAATTCAGCCTCCCTCCAAACCATTAGACCTACAGACTGTGGGCTGGATTTGGGATAAAGACTTCAATTCTGTATTATGCCTTTGCAGCAAATGGGTGGTTGTATTTGCTCAGATGTGCAAAAAGCCCTCTCGCTGTACATTTGAGCAAAATGCTTTAATTTGTCATACAAGACAAGTTGTGAATTTTTGGGAAATGGTCCTATTTTGCTGCTTACACACACATATATATTTATAATATATATTATCTATATTTATAATATATATATTATAATATATATATCATTTATACTTATTATATATGTTTATATTTATATATTTATCCATCCATTATCTTAATATATTATCTATATTTATAGTATATGTTTCTATCTATATATTATTTATATTGATATATATTATCTATATTTATTATCTATATTTATATATATATTATTTATACTTATTATATATGTTTATATTTATCCATCCATTATCTTAATATATATATATATATTATCTATATTTATAGCATATATTTCTATCTATATATTATTTCTATTGATATATATTATCTATATTTATTATATATATATATATATATATATATTATTTATACTTATTATATACTTATTATATTTATCCATCCATTATCTTAATATATATATATATTATCTATATTTATAGCATATATTTCTATCTATATATTGTTTCTATTGATATATATTATCTATATTTATATCTATATGTTTATATTTATATTTATAATATATACTTAAAAAACAAAAACAAATACAAAATTTCAAATTCAAACCCAAAAAAACAAACACAAAACGTGACTGTTTTTTCGAAGACGTCACGCGAGTTAACTTTGTGTGTGGGTTGTTCCTCCTTCATCTCCCGCTCGTCGTTTCCTTCCCGTCAGATGTGGCGCATTACACAGCAGCAACCTCCCGTTAAAACGCCAGTTAATCACACTCCATTCAGCGCTACCCCGGACCGCGGCGCCCTTTGAGGGATGCTGAGCTGTGCCACGGCGGAAATGGAGGCAAGTCTGACTGGCAGATCCGGGCGTCGCGCGCTCCGCTCACGCTGCTGTCGGGGGAACGAGGAAGACGCGCGGCGCGCGGCGTGGCTCTCCTCGGGACGGGTGGGTGGGTGTGCGCGCATCCGGACACTTTCTTCAGAACGGGAACGTTACAGTTTGACAGGCTGCCGCCTGGAGGGGCACCCGCTGAACTGCCCCATCACGTGACGCGGCGGGAGAGGCGCCATGATAATGGGAGTTTTTCAGCCAAATAATCCGTATTTTTTTTCTTAAAAAAAAAGGAAACATAAGAGTCGTTAATCCCTCTGACAGCTTGGGGATGTTGAAACCCAGTGTTTAGGAGTTACATGATTTTGCCACTGGACCCATTTGAACCCAAAAATACTCGCTTCCCTGTGGAGAACAGAGACTGGATGAGATACAGAAGATGTCCATTGATCACAAGAAGACATCTTTATTGTGTGTTGACGTGACCATATCAGTCTTATAATGCACATCAAGTATTGCTAACACACCAAACAGCAGCCATGAACGTTGTGAATAAAGTTTTCATGTCTGGCTATGTACAGTCAAGTCATATCTTGTCTGTGCGGCCCTTCACAGAGGGGCTTCACAGTCACATCACATCCCCCCCACAGATAAGAGATGAAACGGGTGCTGATGTACCAGGGAAAACACCAATCTCTATCGTATCCTTTGAAAAGAATCAGCAAAGCCGTTAAGGAAACCAAAATTTTTAAGATATCAGCAAATCTTTTCTGCGTAGGGCCTCAAGTTGCATAACATCGAGATGATTGAATAACACAGGTCTCCGCACCAGGGAAAAGGAAGACAGTACACAAAAGCACAAACACGATCACGCCGTAACGGTGATAGTGAGGATACTTCACTTGCGGAGGAGAGAAGAAGAAAAGAATGTCTCACAGCAGAGAAGCAGGCAGACACGAGCTCCTTAATTCATCTTGACGTCCCATCACGTTTCTCACCAAACATTTCCGTGGAAAGCTGTCATCGCTGTCATGCCAGAGAAACGTCAAGCTGGAAGATGTGAGGTTTCATTCTCACGACATGTCATGGTGCATTTCATTCACAGCACCAAACTTGTTCTGTTGTGTTGTATGTCGAACATCCTTTGCTGGTTCTGTCCATTAGAAGACACCTGATAGATGCAGAGCATCTGACAGTGATCTGCTTCCCTGCAAGGCTAACCCCGAGTAAGAGGACAATGGCCACTCCTGAGCCCCCTCCCAAAAATATTTCATTACATCATCATAATCCTTATTATCACTCGGGGTCAAGTATGACCGTCCTCCCTCTGGGTCCCTCTGGGTCTTCATGTGGGCGCATTGGCTGATCCTGGAGCCGCATAATGGGAGGACGCCTGCGCATGATAGCTTTGTACATGGAGCGGCTGATGCGCCTGCAGCCACCACATGGTCCTTGGCAGGGGGTGGCCAGAGTCCAATGGCATGAAGAATCAAGATGAATGGGGACCACCCTATGTTGCAGCCTTCATCCGCCTTCACTGCCATTGTGACCTGGAGGCATCTTCCACCAGTTCCGCCGCTGAGGTCTTTGTTGGATCACGCTTCGTCTGGAACCTCCCCCTTGACCTGTCCACCTTGGGTGACCCTGCCAGGAGCCAAGCTCCGGACGGCATAGCTCTTGGGATCACTGGTACACACAAGCTTCTCCACCACGACAAGGTGGTGACCCAGGAGAAGTTTCATTACATACAATTATTTAACAGATCAAAGCAGAATGGAGGAGCAGGGTGACTTAATGTTTCTAGAATAAGTACAACTTCAAGATGACTCAAAAAAAAGCCAAAACTTAAAATCACATTTAAGCCGGTTTTCTGAAACTGTTGTGTACCAACAAGAAACACATACGCTTGATTTATTGCAAGGTTTAAAAGTTTTAATTTTTGTGCAGGTTTTTCTAAACATTGCTTTAGATGATAAGAATTGGGAGCGGTTCTTTAAATCATAGTTACAAACATACAGACACAAATCAGCTCAGAATTTGGCAAACTGAGAACAGCAACTATAGGTCAAAATTTTCTTTTTGTAAAAAAAAAAAGAAGAAGAAGAGGGTAAATACAACACTGACAACAACAGCAATGTATAACAACAGATTACAGTATAAATCCTTAAGAAGCAGGAAACAAGTACGGACAAAAAGAAATAAAACTGAGCGGCTACAGTAGTTGTTTGACGTAAGCGCGGGAAATTGTCAAGCTAACTAGCCAAATCTGTAAAACTGCAAAACTGCCACTGAAGGGAGGGCAAGAGGAATTGGGATATGAGTAAAAACTATGCAGAGGTAGAGTTCAGTGCACAAGGCTATGACACACACCCAGTAACCAGTCGACAAGACGCCACACTTCCCACCGCCTTCGCCATGGGGTTTACCTCACACCGCTATGGGGCATCCTCTATGTTTCACCATCAGGCATGAGTGCTCACCTCTGGGTTTGGAAACACCAGGTTGGACTGTATGCACACACACATACAATAAATAGGATATACAATCTTTGAATACCTCTATAATGGCTGAGCCCACAACAGCAACTCCTGTATCGGTACTTTCCACGGTTTTGTTTTTGTTGTTGTTGCACAAAGCGACATGCAATACAACAGTTCTCTCTCCAAGTCCCTAAAACCTGTTCGAATACATTATGTGCAAGGGGCAGGATAAACAGAGACACGAATGGAACAGGGCAGTCCTTCATTACTCGACACTTTGGTACTTCTCCATCCCTTCATACATATCGATGTTGTCACTGTCAAATATTGACCGACCGATTTTCTGGTGACTTGACTGGAAATAACGCAACATTAATCACAATTTCCACTGAAATGCACAAAACACGTAGGATGTTTGAACGCCAACAATACATCGTGGTGACCGAACTTGTCGAGGACGCGTTTGAGTTTGGGTCATCAAGCTGACTTTGGCAGTCGGGAGAAAACACATTGCAGAAACTGGCAATATTAGCAAGCATGGTATGTTGACATTTCAAGCTTATTTCATGATTGTTGAATCCCACTTCACATGTCATAGCATATACCTTTAAGAAATGACATATCAATAAATGTTCTCGTCAAGAAAGACATTATTTTTATTCATCCCTTATTTCACATACATATCTAAAACAAGTGTTATCATTTGAAGTGACATTTCATGAAACCAGTAATGTTGTTAGACAATGAGGTAAAATCATTTTTCCTAAAACATACCGAAATAAGTGAAAAATGCCTGCATAACTCATAACAAATACGTACTTCCTTGCTGCTCAAAAACTTGCCATTTTTTGCAGTGCAAAAGCTTGATGTAAGAGTTAAACACTGGGAAAAAAATATCGGAAAGTGGTGTCTCCTATGCAGAGCCGATTTTCAATACCTCCATCTCTTCACTTGATTTGTCATAGAAACAAAATATCAAACTCTTTACCTTCCTCTTCAAGTACAGTAAATACTGATCCAATATAAATATTATAACATAATTCTCATTCTGTTTTTTTTTTACAGTGTGGCCTTAGTCTACAGACTCTGCACACAAAATGCAGGTATATACACTGTACAGAGGCAAGTTGCAAAATCTATACAATCCGTATTTTTGTAAGAAGTGTTTGAATTATCATGTAATGCTTTTTTTAGGTCTTTTCCAGAAAACAAAACAAAACAGAATAAACCCTGAAGAATCATGCTTAGTGGCTCTTATCTCTGAATTTTTTTCTTCTTTTTTTGCTTTATTTGTGCTGTATCTTTGTATGGTGAAAATAAGATGATTTTAAAGTGGGGGGGGCATTATAATAATTTGTTAGTGTGTTATTCTATCCTATTACAGGCACCACAGGTCAGGACACTGGCAGTGGATAGAGTTCAAAATAACCTCTCCGGTACGTCTCACAATCTGAATGTAATTACTAGACACCAGACCACCTTGTCTCTTTCCTCCCACATACAGTAATGCCTTGGCAAGCTTCGTTGTATTTCCTGGGAACAGTAATGTGCGGGTATTGCTTAGCGTGTGTGGGTAGATTGGCGGCCAAGCTGTGAGAGCGACCGCTCTATCGCTGAAGGGTCGTGGGTTCGACTCCCGCAACAGCTACATGTCTCGTGAAAGTGTCCTTGAACGAGACAACGAGTCAACATAGATTCGTTCGTTGTAAGTCGCTGCAGATAAGAGGGTCAGCTAAATGCATAAAATGTAAATCAACCAAACCAGAGACATTAAATAATCATGGTTATTATTTGTTAAGCAGGATTGACGATGGTTAGTCTGGCCTTGTGACTCAATTCTTCCAAAGGTATCAGAAGCTGTACACTGAAAAGTGGAAAGCACATCCTCTTTCCTTTGGAAAACTCTTCTGTTCAGCTCCAGTTTTGTTCGCCACTCTCCTCAGGTCTTTGTGAGGCTGATATATAGTAACACACATCAACAGCCAAACACCGATGACACAATCAAATACAAAGGCATACTTATCGGGAAGCGTGTATGATATTTAACCGTTAACTGTATAAAAAGGAAAACAAAACTTTGTGCTTTTTCTAAGAAACTGATTGAGTAAGATGATTAAAACTAAAGGAATGTACAAAGCCTATCCAAACACTGATTAGCAGGGTGTTTTTTCAATCAACCATAACAGACCACCACACCGTGAAGGTCCTCCTGCAGTGCGTGGCTGTTGGTGCTCGTGGGTTATGTTTGAGTTTTCACCTCTTTTATTACCTTTCCACTCCCGCTGACGGATGTTACTCTCTTTCGTAAGGCGTCTTCACTTCCGCAGGCTTGGTCTTCATTATCCAACGGCTTTCCCTCACCCAGGCCAGTTTGGTTCAGTTCAGTTCAGTTTCTGACAGTCCTGTTCAGTTTAGTTCAGCTCAGTTTGGTTCAGTGCAGGCAACCAGTGAGACTTCTTGTATGTACAGTTTACCGGGGGGCCGGAATAACACTTGGAAAAGTGCCACATTGGGTCTGTGTATACGTGCATGTGTGTAAGCGTCTGTCTATGTGAGTGCATGTGTATATATATATATATATATATATATATATATATATTTGTGTGTGTGTGCATGTGTGTGTGTGTGTCTGCAGGTGTGCATGTGTGTCTCTGCCTGCATTTATGCCGATATCGTTCAGGGAGACAAAAGCACTGATCCACACGACTGCTGCTCCCATGGTTTGCCCACTACCAGGCAGAAACACGTCTGGCAAGACCGCCCAATGCCTCTCCTTCCCTCCGCTGACGTTAGGAAATGATGGCCGGCGCCCACCGCACCACCGCCAGGTTGTCTGCGCTCACTGACCGCTTTTTGGCTGCTTTTCTCAAGTCCTTGTATTTGTCATCACACAACCGTGAGATGGCCTGGAGAGTCAGGGGATAAACAGCAGAGAGAGACAGAACTGCTGTCAGTAAAGACAACAATAAAATAAAACAAAGGGTCAGAAATCTGTGCCTTGCTTTTGCATTTTTAAATTCCAACAGAAAAGCACTCTCGCAACACAACGGATGGCCGTCTTCCCAAATGGGACGTTTTCACCTCTCCCACCCAGTATACATAGACGATAGATAGAGATAAGTTGTCCACAAACCATTATTTATTTATTTGTTTATTTTGGATCCTCCCCCTTTTTCTCTCCCAATTGTCGCTGCTCCACCCCCTCTGCCGATCCGGAGAGGGCTGCAGACCACCACATGCCTCCTCCGATACATGTGGTGTCGCCAGCCGCTTCTTTTCACCTGACAGTGAGGAGTTTCACCAGGGGGACGTAGCGCATGGGAGGATCACGCTATTCCCCCCCAGTTCCCCCTCCCCCCCAAAAAGGCGCCCCGACCGACCAGAGGAGGTGCTAGTGTAGCGACCAGGACACACCCACATCCGGCTTCCCACCCACAGACACAGCCAATTGTGTCTGTAAAGACGCCCGACCGAGCCGGAGGTAACACGGGGATTCGAACCGGCGATCCCCATGTTGGTAGGCAACGCTACCCGGGCGCCCCCGGAAACCATAATTTAAACCTGGATACTAATTCCACATAAGATGCAATGGGTTACACTTCTTCATAAAGACGTCTTCAGTAAAAAAAAATGGATAAATAAATAAAACAAAAGTTGTTATACTGTGAATATCCAGATAAAAAATGACTCTTTACACCCACACACATCCTCGACAATAATCTGCCGCGCGTGTGCCCGGAGTGTGTATTCGTTTAGTTACTGCCAGCCCACACACACGACGCTGTGATACTGTTTATAAAAGTTGGATTTTATTTTCCTGTAGCTGGTGGGTCAGAGGTCATTCTGAGTCAGTGACCACCGATGACACGGCGTTGTCGAGCTACCCGGCCTTCTCGCCCCGGGTTCAGCAGAGAAAACCCAACAGCGCCGACAACCCAGCCAACATGGGCTCTGCTGCCGAGGCCTTGATTCGGAGTTAATTAGCCGCCAAGGAGACAGTCGGTCAGGAGGTGGGAAGTAAAATAAGGATGGAGGCAGGGGCAGAAAGATACGAGGGAGAAAGAGAGACGCAGAGAACGAGCGAGCAATGTGGCCGGAAAAGTTAAGTACACAGCTATGCAACCTGACAACCCTCGTCTTTTAACCAGCACAGAGCTGCAAAGTGTGCGTGTGCGTGTGTGTGTGTGTGTGTGTGTGTGTGTGTGTGTGTGTGTGCGTGTGTGTGTATTTGGCTGTCTGTTTCTGTGTGAGCATGGTTCACAAGGTTCACAAGTCTACCAGCAGAACTGCTGCCAAACACCGGGAGCACTGGCAGGTCTTCACGCCGGCCTCTACTCAGTGTGTCGCACATCCAGCTTGAACGTGTGAATGTTTTATGACGTGGCTGGGCCACCTTGTGAAATTAAATATTCAAAGCGGGCCTCGAAATGGCTAAACAAAGGTGCAGGCTCTGAATTATAGATCAGACAGCACTGGCTTTGTGTGACTCAACATGATATTATTATATAACACAGCAAAGAACACAAAAATTCAACCTTAATACAGACTGGCTATCCTAAATCCACTTTAGTGTGCATGTTTAGTGTGCGGGGGGGGGGGGGGGGGGGGTTGTCGAAGGTGTCTGGCTGGGAGAGCTGGCGTTGGATCATTGGCTGGGGGAGACTGGTCTGGGGCGTCCGGTGGGCCCAAGGACCACGGCCCTGCCCGGAGCTGCACCCGAGGAGGAAGCACCGAGGGCGGTGTGACGGGGTGCGGAGGCGGGGCAGGCTAAGCTAACTGCTAGCCCATGCGCGGAGGCGGGGCAGGCTAAGCTAACTGCTAGCCCATGCGGACCGGCAGTTCTGCATGGGCTAGTGGAAATTGTTTTTTTTGATATGTTGGATACATGTGTTATTGTAGATTTGTAGTTTTTGTAGGGTTTTTTTTTTGTAGTTTGGATATATGTGTTCTTGTAGTTTTGTAGTTTTTGTAGGGTTTTTTTTTGTAGTTTGGATATATGTGTTATTGTAGATTTGTAGTTTTTGTAGGGTTTTTTTTTGTAGTTTGGATATATGTGTTCTTGTAGTTTTGTAGTTTTTGTAGGGTTTTTTTTTGTAGTTTGGATATATGTGTTATTGTAGATTTGTAGTTTTTGTAGGGTTTTTTTTTTTGTAGTTTGGATATATGTGTTCTTGTAGTTTTGTAGTTTTTGTAGGGTTTTTTTTGTAGTTTGGATATATGTGTTATTGTAGATTTGTAGTTTTTGTAGGGTTTTTTTTTTGTAGTTTGGATATATGTGTTCTTGTAGTTTTGTAGTTTTTGTAGGGTTTTTTTTTTTGTAGTTTGGATATATGTGTTCTTGTAGTTTTGTAGTTTTTGTAGGGTTTTTTTTGTAGTTTGGATATATGTGTTATTGTAGATTTGTAGTTTTTGTAGGGTTTTTTTTTGTAGTTTGGATATATGTGTTCTTGTAGTTTTGTAGTTTTTGTAGGGTTTTTTTTTGTAGTTTGGATATATGTGTTATTGTAGATTTGTAGTTTTTGTAGGTTTTTTTTTTGTAGTTTGGATATATGTGTTCTTGTAGGTTTTGTAGTTTTTGTAGGGTTTTTTTTTGTAGTTTGGATATATGTGTTCTTGTAGTTTTGTAGTTTTTGTAGGGTTTTTTTTTTGTAGTTTGGATATATGTGTTCTTGTAGTTTTGTAGTTTTTGTAGGGTTTTTTTTTGTAGTTTGGATATATGTGTTATTGTAGATTTGTAGTTTTTGTAGGGTTTTTTTGTGTAGTTTGGATATATGTGTTATTGTAGATTTGTAGTTTTTGTAGGGTTTTTTTGTGTAGTTTGGATATATGTGTTATTGTAGATTTGTAGTTTTTGTAGGGTTTTTTTTTTGTAGTTTGGATATATGTGTTCTTGTAGTTTTGTAGTTTTTGTAGGGTTTTTTTTTTTGTAGTTTGGATATATGTGTTATTGTAGATTTGTAGTTTTTGTAGGTTTTTTTTTTGTAGTTTGGATATATGTGTTATTGTAGATTTGTAGTTTTTGTAGGGTTTTTTTTTGTAGTTTGGATATATGTGTTCTTGTAGTTTTGTAGTTTTTGTAGGGTTTTTTTTTGTAGTTTGGATATATGTGTTATTGTAGATTTTTTGTTTTTGTAGGGTTTTTTTTTTGTAGTTTGGATATATGTGTTCTTGTAGTTTTGTAGTTTTTGTAGGGTTTTTTTTGTAGTTTGGATATATGTGTTATTGTAGATTTGTAGTTTTTGTAGGGTTTTTTTTTTTGTAGTTTGGATATATGTGTTCTTGTAGTTTTGTAGTTTTTGTAGGGTTTTTTTTTGTAGTTTGGATATATGTGTTCTTGTAGTTTTGTAGTTTTTGTAGGGTTTTTTTTGTAGTTTGGATATATGTGTTATTGTAGATTTGTAGTTTTTGTAGGGTTTTTTTTTGTAGTTTGGATATATGTGTTCTTGTAGTTTTGTAGTTTTTGTAGGGTTTTTTTTGTAGTTTGGATATATGTGTTATTGTAGATTTGTAGTTTTTGTAGGTTTTTTTTTGTAGTTTGGATATATGTGTTCTTGTAGGTTTTGTAGTTTTTGTAGGGGTTTTTTTTGTAGTTTGGATATATGTGTTCTTGTAGTTTTGTAGTTTTTGTAGGTTTTTTTTTTTGTAGTTTGGATATATGTGTTCTTGTAGTTTTGTAGTTTTTGTAGGGTTTTTTTTTGTAGTTTGGATATATGTGTTATTGTAGATTTGTAGTTTTTGTAGGGTTTTTTTGTGTAGTTTGGATATATGTGTTATTGTAGATTTGTAGTTTTTGTAGGGTTTTTTTGTAGTTTGGATATATGTGTTATTGTAGATTTGTAGTTTTTGTAGGTTTTTTTGTGTAGTTTGGATATATGTGTTATTGTAGATTTGTAGTTTTTGTAGGGTTTTTTTGTGTAGTTTGGATATATGTGTTATTGTAGATTTGTAGTTTTTGTAGGGTTTTTTTTTTGTAGTTTGGATATATGTGTTCTTGTAGTTTTGTAGTTTTTGTAGGGTTTTTTTTTTGTAGTTTGGATATATGTGTTATTGTAGATTTGTAGTTTTTGTAGGTTTTTTTGTGTAGTTTGGATATATGTGTTATTGTAGATTTGTAGTTTTTGTAGGGTTTTTTTGTGTAGTTTGGATATATGTGTTATTGTAGATTTGTAGTTTTTGTAGGGTTTTTTTTTTGTAGTTTGGATATATGTGTTCTTGTAGTTTTGTAGTTTTTGTAGGGTTTTTTTTTTGTAGTTTGGATATATGTGTTATTGTAGATTTGTAGTTTTTGTAGGTTTTTTTTTTTGTAGTTTGGATATATGTGTTCTTGTAGGTTTTGGATGTGCGTTCCTGACTCCTCATTTATTTTCATTTACCCGTTGGTCATTCAGTTTTGTGTACAACGTGCACGTTTGTCTGAATATATTCATTTTGAGTAGCGTGTTTGTGTGTGTGCACGTGTGCTCTGTTCTACCTCTAGTTTCTGGGCCTTGTCCCTGCTGAGTGGCTCCAGGGGGAAGCTGAGGTTGTTGGCCTCGGCCAGGGAGCGCAGGTCAAAGTAATACTTGGCGTAGACGCTGGACGGCACGTTGATGTTAAACTGCAGCAGCTCCAGGAACTGCCGCTCCAGCTCATTCCTGTTCCATTGGAAAGGAGGAGAGGAAGGAAAAAGAGCATTTAGCGAAACATAATGCCAAAATCTTTTACAGACAGTGTCTCGCCGCCTGCCGCCCAATGACTGCCGGCATAGGCTCCATCCAGCATCCCGCGCCCCCCCCCCCATTGGGATCAGCGGCTTGGATAATGGATGGATGGATGTCAGTGAGACGAACAACAGAAATACCAGAAATTAAAAAGAAACAAGACGACAGAATAGAAAATATACACACCATTTTTCTTGCAAATTTGGTAAAAGAAAAAAAAAGCCAAAGCCATCGAAATCGCTCTATAAAATGTGGGTAACACTTTCTATGAAGTTTGCATCTTTAACGCCCTATAAGCATCTATAACGCCCAATAAGTGTAGCTATAAGTCATTGTAAGATTGATTATAACCATGTATACGCCCTCACAACACCTCGTAACCACCTTTATGATACATTATGTCAACTTAAAACGGATTTATGCATTATAAATATGTCATCATTAGCCTGTTTATCTGCCAAATGTTATAATGCAGTGGTTCTCAACCTTTTTGGGGTCCTGGACCCCCTGTGTATTTTTGATCTACCCTGAGGACCCCTCCACCTGATCTTGGGAGAGGGGGGTTGCAATTTGATAGAAACAGTAGAAACTGCATTTTAAATTGCATCATAGCATTTATTCACTCTTTGGGGCAAAAGTAAGAGCTTTCAGTTGTAACTTAGATATATGTAACAAAACAGAATTCTTATGCAGTAACTTTCAGATATATGTAACAAAACAGAATATGTATTCAGTAACTTTCAGATATATGTAACAAAACAGAATATGTATTCAGTAACTTTCAGATATATGTAACAGAACAGAATATGTATTCAGTAACTTTCAGATATATGTAACAACAGAATTTTTATGCAGTAACTTTTAACAATGCAAACGGGAGCGAGATCTCTTATTAAAATACAATAGATTACACTTGTGAAACAGATGTAATTAGAGAATAAAGTCCCGTTACCCTTTATAGTTTAGGTAGATAAAGTTCTCAGTCACATTTGAGTAAAATAATCCTATTTCTATAAATGTCATAGGACCTTTTTTTTAAAGATATTTTATTTTCACAGACCCCTTGCAATTACACCACGGACCACTAGGGGTCCGCGGACCCCCGGTTGAGAAACACTGTCATAATGCATCATAGCCAACTTGTTTTGCTGAAGTTCTGTAGAGATGCGTAATGAGACTTCAGTGCTGTTTCGCAGTCTTCAGCCGTAGCCGTTAGTCATCGTAATACACATTATAGGGCAGTATGGGCGTTATAGATGCAATAGATGCTCACAGGGCGTTACAGATGCTTATAGGGCGTTATAGATGCAAGCTTCATAGAAAATGTGTTTAGAGGGGTGATTTAAAAGACGGCACTGATTTTTACCAGCGTCAGCGCCTCATGCAGGGCGTTTGAAGGCGTAACGGCTCGGACGGCCAAAGCCCGGTCAACACCTGAGATCGTAATGAGGGAAACGTAAGAATCGAAGTTAGCACACATCTCAGCAATGTGCTTTTCACTTGGGTCGAGAGCGGTTCACTTAGTTCAATTTGATGGATATTTCCACTGAAACCTTCACGCGCCGCGCCGTCCTCTACTCCACCCATAGCCTCCTGCTTTTCCTCCCAAACACACATTCTCAGGCATGCAGACAGATGAGCTAAATTTAGATGCTATCTGAGCTGTACTGTACTTATCCACACCAGTTCCCTCGCATCCAACCGTTCAAATCATCCGACCTTCTCTTCTCCGCTTCACCTCCCGCCCCCGCTCTTGTTCTCTCCTCTTTGTGCCACAGTCACATACGCACCGTATATTTTCACAGCAACTTATGGGGGTCAAAGAGGGCTGAATTAGCTCATCTTGATGCAACGTTTATTGACAGATACGTTTCATCCTCTTGGTCAGCGTCTGGCCAAGAGGATGGCACAACACAGGAGCGCTAACCCGTCAGGCCAGGACCCCACAGTCTACACCCATCTACAGGCCACTGGCCACTCTTTCAAGGATGAGGATGAGCACGTCCTTGATAGGGAGGAACGCTGGTTTGAACGGGGAGTCAAAGAGGCCATCTATGTGAAGAGGGAATGCAACGGGGGCTAAGAGTACATCCGTCAGCATCTGACAATGCTGTGATTGCAAACATTCCCAGATCCTCTGTGAATAATACACATGGCCAGCAGAACTCTACTTAATGGTCATGGTAATTTGCATATGAAACTGGTCATTGGTTTCGGTCGTTATGCCACTGTACTGTTTATAAGGGCGGGGATGCCTGCGGTCAGTTTAGACTGAAGAGGTCACCTAGATGAGCGACGAAACGTTTCTGTCAATACACGTTGTGTCCAGATGAACTGATTCGACCTTCTTTGATTTTCTTACCAGGATTATTGAGCATGCATAAAGACAATTTTTTTGGGATTTTTGATCCCCCCTTTTTTCTCCCCAATTGTATCCGGCCAATTACCCCATTCTTCCGAGCCGTCCTGGTCGCTGCTCCACCCCCTCTGCTGATCCGGGGAGGGCTGCAGACTACCACATGCCTCCTCCCATACATGTGGAGTCAGCGGCCGCTTCTTTTCACCTGACAGTGAGGAGTTTCACCAGGGGGACGTAGCGTGTGGGAGGATCACGCTATTCCCCCCAGTTCCCCCTTCCCCCCGAACAGGTGTCCTGACCGACCACAGGAGGCGCTAGTGCAGCAACCAGGACACATACCCACATCCGGCTTCCCACCTGCACACACGGCCAATTGTGTCAGTAGGGACGCCCGATCAAGCTGGAGGTAACACGGGGATTCAAACCACCAAGCCCTGTGTTGGTAGGCAATGGAACGGACCAGGCCACCCGGACGCCCCTTAGAATGCTCTTCAGTGGACGTACTGAGCGGTAAACCTCCAGTAAATGCCATACACAAGCAAAGAATAGCCACGCGCCATACTCCTTTGACCAGAGAAAATAAAATCACAGTCAGGAACTCCTGGATGTGACTTCAGCCCAGATATGAGGAAAGATCTCCAACAACGCGTAGAGGTTAAAGGCGACTTCGCCGTGGGTCAGAGGTCACGGCAGAAACAACACGTCTAGCTGCGTTGAATTCCACCCCAGAATAACGAGGCCGAGATTCCAACGGCTTTGCCACGGACGTGACACACAGGAGAGGTCGGCGAGGGCTGTGGAGTCACTGGCTTAGCCACAATAACACCGATTTTGTCTTAAAAGTCACAGACCCTGTGCCATCCGAAGTCCCGGCATGACTGAATATCAAATCAGTTGGTTTAGAGTTCACCTTTCTTTCAAATTAATCCAATTTTTGAATCTTATGTAACCAGCTTGTCCAACAGGTATCAAATCAAAGAAGGTTGAATCGGTTCATCTGGATACAATGTTTATCGACGTGTCTGTGAATGTTCTCATTCATCCAGGTCATGGTTATCCAAAGGAGTTGTGCAACTGGACCTGGTATATATCCGTGAAGACGTTTCGCCTCTCATCCAAGAAGCTTCTTCAGCTGAAGCTATTGATGTCCAGCCATGGACATCAAGAGCTCTGATAACGACTCCAAAGAGGATAAATATCTTGAGTTTCATCACCAGCCAGTCAGACTAGCTTGGTCTAGTCAGAAAGGCACGAACTGATGAAGCCTCTTGGATGAGAGGCGAAACGTCTTCACAGACACTTACCAAGTCCTGTTGCACTTGATTCAATGTCTATTGACAGAATAACTGTCAATAGACGTTGGATCCAGATGAACCGATTCAACCTTCTTTGATTTTCTCACCTGGACTGTTCAGCGTGCATTAAGACAATATGTATCAAGATTTTTTCTCTCTCATGTCCTAATAAATCAAAAATGTTGCAGGTAAAGATGCTATATAACAATATACAAAACCGACCATATAGGTGCTTAGAAGATTACATATCAGCAGAATCAGGAGCACGGCCTGAAAAATGGCAGATCCAGTAATTCAAAACGTTGTATTGAATTAAAACAGCTTGCGTGAAGTAGTGTGCACACCTGAGCACATAAAGTCAGAAAGAAGATGATACATGGAATATGCTAGAAGCGGGAAGTAGACTTCCGCCGCTTGTAAATGCTGGCATGCCATTGGACGCATCTCATAGAGGTCAGAATGTTTGGAGGTTAAAGTTCAACTAAGCTGAACTTTGTGTCCTAAACCTCACAGGATTTCAAGTGAGTATGTGTCACTTGAGATTGTGCAGCTGTCTAGGAGTGTGTCGGTACATCCGACATTGAATACCATGATCGTGCGCAATGCCGTCCTGCGATTATGGCGTGAAAGCACGCTAATTCATGATCCTTCATAATCGTATTCAACTTTGCACCACACTTGACCTGGTTTAAGCCCATACAAGCTGCAGCTTTACGCAGCCCGGGGCCCATTCAATGACAAAAGCACCATACCAAGGAGTTGGTAGCCGCCCTGAGCATGTTCATAACTTCTTGCATGCATGCCTCGCCGCCACCCCCCTCACCCCACCCCCTCTACCACAACAGACATGTCGCCTCTTCAACTTGGTCTGACCCCACACAAGGGGTCTATTCTCAGCATGGAATGGCTCCGACTCCCGAGCTCTGAATGGGAGCGAGTTGTGACGTAGTGGAAGGGTGAATGGAGACTGACATTGTCTGAGGTTGTGCTGTACACGCCTCCTTGAACGGGGAAAAATCACAGAACCTTTTGAAAATCTGGCCACCTGGTAGCGTATTTTAACACCTCTGTTGGCTGGAATAAGAGATCAAGAAGCCTGTGCCTGTTCATTCAAATAGCCATAGTGTGCGTTCCCAACATGATGTGTGTGTGTGTGTGTGTGTGTGTGTGTGCATCCTGTAACTCACATGTCTTCCACGGTGATATCCTTGAGAATTTGGCAGTAGTCGACGTTCCAGACTGCCTGGTCATCCCAGACCTTAGAGGCCAGGAGAATAGCCCCCAGGACAATACGCTTCCAGTTAGCAGGGCAGATGTCGATCTCCGCATATGTCAGGAGTCTCTCCAGATACACCTGGGGCAAGAGGGAGTATCGCATTTCAACACGACCGACAAAATCTCTCTTCCTGAGGTGGAGCTCAGGAAACGCCGCACATCATCCAGGCCATTCTGTCACGAGCTCAAGCACACGAGAGGCCTGGTTTTAGCATTAAACGGCGCTCGCGGTGTGCAGTACTTTCAATACGACGCTTGAACGAGTAGCCCGACTTCATGCTGCATGCACGCTCTCTCTCTCTCCCTCTCTCTCTCTCTCTCTCTCTCTCTCTCTCTCTCTCTCTCTCTCTCTCTCTCTCTCTCTCTCTCTCTTTCCTTTCTACTGTAGTACAACAAAAAATACATCGGAAGAAAAGAATCAGGATTCATTAATGTCAGTAATTCGCCTTATGCCACCACTTTAAACGAGCCGATGGAAATTAGAGCACTCTTTATTCACCCTGCGAGTGCTGCCTCTCCTCCCCCACAGCGAAACATGGACCCTCTTATTACGCCATACTAAATCTGACTGAAACGACGGGAGACAACGCTGTAAACAGCGTGTGAGAAACTAGGTCACGCATGTCATTTCATGGCACTCAGTATACAGTGGTTAAGATGAAGGTCATATATTATGATTAATTATTATTATTATTATTATTATTATACATTAAATCAGATTTTGGGGTTTTCAGGAACCCAAGGTCACATTACAAAACAGAGGGAGGGAAATGAAGCCAAGCAACCTAACAGAGCGATGAAACAAAGCAAAAACGGGCTTGATAAGAAAAACAGGACCGGGAAGCAGGACATAATATCGGCGTTCCAGGGAAAAGGGCGGAATCAGGGAAAGCTGAAGGATAGGCTGCAGTGAGGAATGCAAGAAGCCCCGTTGCAGGAGGTGATGAGGGAAAACGCTCAGAGGTCTGCGAGCCCGTAGGGTGCCAAGACGCTGAGTCGAATCGGGCCGGGCCATCTTTTTTTTTCTTTTTTTAGATCGGGCTCAGGAAACTTGGGCTCATCTAACTTCCCTCACACTGGGGTGTCCGGGTGGTGTGGCGGTCTACTCCGTTACCTACCAACACGGGGATCACTGGTTCAAATCCCCGTGTTACCTCCGGCTTGGTCAGGCATCCCTACAGACACAACGGGCCATGTCGGTGGGTGGGAAGCCGGATGAGGGTATGTGTCCGGGTCACTGCACTAGCGCCTCCTCTGGTCAGTCGGGGTGCCTGCTCGGGGGAACTGGGGGGAATAGCATGCATTACGTCCCCCTGGTGAAACTCCTCACTGTCAGGTGAAAAGAAGCGGCTGGCGACTCCACATGTATGGGAGGAGGCATGTGGTAGTCTGCAGCCCTCCCCGGATCGGCAGAGGGGGGCGGAGCAGAGACCCGGACGGCTCGGAAGAGCGGGGTGACTGGCCAAGTACAATTAGGGAGAAGAAGAAAAAACCTCCCATACAGAGTGCACACAGGCCACTGTATGAAATATTTTTATATTGATGATATTATAAATATTATACATACACATGTACGTGTGCATTACATGTGACAGTTGACCATGCCGTGTGTGTGTGTGTGTGTGTGTGTGTGTGTGTGTGTGTGCGCTTGCATGCATCAGCGAGCGCTTAAAGTGACACTGGGGTCGGTCTCGGGGCGACTGTCAGGTTTTAGCCTGCAGGCACTCGCAGCCTATCACTGAGGCGGTGCAGAGCCTGCCAAAGGACCCCAGATACACCCCCGTCAGAGAGCGGTCAAAATAAGTCTGCCGGGGACGAGGGGCAGAACACATGCTGGCTGATACAAACGCAAAGGGGCAGTTGCAGACTCCCAACACCACGCAAGCACACACAAATACAAAGCCTGAGCCAGCTGCCTGAGTGTACGGTTGTATTCAAACATGCGCCTCATGGAACCCGAGTCCCGGCTAGGGCTGCAGGTTTTGGCCCGTGCAGGGCTCTAAAAGGGCTCCATAGTGTGTGTGTGTGTTGGGGGGGGGGGGGGTTGAGTTGCACTGGGCTGATGTGTGTGCATGTTTCTCGATGCTAGACTCGTTCATGGAGCTGGTTTGCAGTCTCAAGGTAAAAATCCCAGCGGCGCAGCCGCACGAAATACAACTTCTCGCTCATGAAAAATCCATGTCCGTCAAAGAAAAGATAACATCTCTCCCCCCTCCCCCTCCCCCGCTCTCTCTTTTCTTCCCGTCTCCTCACTCCTTCAGCAGCGAGAGACCCAGCTCACGGTTTCTACGGGACCACGGAGGCCCATTCGGCCCACCTGTCGCTGCAGGTCCACACGCTCGTATGGCAGCAGAGCTTTTTCCCTCTCGGTTTATTGAACACCATGTTGTTATTTGCTAGAGACGGTGTGTTTTATTCAGTTTTATAGATTCTGTTATTGTCCCCGAGCTTCTTCATCCGGCAGCCCATGTAGCTCCCAGGATTTACTCCCTGACACATATCTGCCCAAGGCAAAGGACAGACACATATCAAGTGCAAACGGACAAATGGCTTTGCTGCCATGTGCAATAAGAGGCTCAATGGCCATACTACATCGCATGGGGGTGGGTGTCCTGGTCGCCTCCTCTGGTCAGTCGGGGCGCCTGTTCAGGGGGGAGGGGGAACTGCGGGGAATAGCGTGATCCTCCCACGTGCTACGCCCCCCCCCCGGTGAAACTCCTCACTGTCAGGTGAAAAGGAGCAACTGGAGACGCCGCATGTATGGGAGGCGGCATGTGGTGGTCTGCAGCCCTCCCCGGACCGCCAGTTTTAATGGTCTATCCATCCATCCATTATCCTAATCGCTTATCCTTACTCAGGGTGGCGGGGATGCTCGAGCCTGTCCCGGCAGTCACTGGGCGGTAGGCGGGGAGACACCCTGGACAGGCCGCCAGTCCATCACGGCGTTTATTGTTATTATTTCCTCCTTCTGGACTTCTGGCCTGCTGCCACAGGTGACGACATAAAGCCGATGTAGCGATGCGATATACGATCGGGAGTCTGCACAGGGGTGTTTTATTTGAAAATCGAGACCGGGTGCTCGCCCGTTCCCGAGTCGGACTCCCTGCCCGGCTCGATCCGCTTCGTGCAGCTTGACGCGGCCTCCGTCAAAAATAGACCAGGCGCGTATTTTTAGCGGTGCAGAGCGGAGAGCCGCGTCTGGGACGCTTCTGGTGCTTCTGAGCCACGTCTGGTGGAATCACAAGCGTTTCCTGGAGGAGGGGCTGGGATCCGTTCCGGCAGCTGGGGCGCAGCCAGAACCCACTGCGGCCGTGCCCCGTGGAATCCAGCCGGTATACGTGATCGCCGACAGACATCGGACGGCCGGCCGGCCAACCCTGTAACCTCGGTGACGTCGTTGGTCACCTGATCCAGCGGCCTCCTCGTGTCAGACATGATCACACAGTCGGCCGCGCTAAACGTGATCACTCAGTCACTCCAACATGGCCGCTCAGGGACATTAGCGGTTGGCTGCACGGCGGCGCAATGGTTAGCGCCGTCGCCTCACAGCAAGAAGGTCCTTGGGGGGCGGGGGGGGGGGGTCGTCCCAGGTCGTCCTCTGTGTGGAGTTTGCATGTTCTCCCCGTGTCTGCGGTGGGTTTTCTTCGGGTGCTCCGGTTTCCCCCACCAAAGACATGCATGTTAGGGTTACTACTCCTGTCTGCGTCCCTGACCGAGGCGTGGCGAGACGAACCGGAGTCGGTCCCCGGGCGCCGCACGGCGGCTGCCCGCTGCTCCTAGCTACTAGCTAGCTCCTAGCTACACAGCTAGGGTGGGTTAAATGCAGAGCGGAATTTCCCCACGGGGGTCAATAAAGTATCTCAAAATCAAAAATATATAAATAAATAATGTAGGGCTGGCCCCACCGGATGGTCCAGCCACCAAATAAATAAATAAATAAAAAATAGCCAAACAAGTATGCTGCCATTTACACATCTCCCATCCACACAAGTGGGCCAGTGTGCAAGATGGAGCATCGTTTCCTGTACCGGGGGTATTTGCCTCTGTGCACTGGCAGAACCACTGCACTGTGGTTTAGAAAAACCGTCTGTATAACAAGACCATAACCAAGACCGGACCAGAAGGGTCCTGTAACTTCACACCCTCGGTAAACAGGCCTAACGAGCGAGCACGCAAGCGCAAGACTTGGACGAGGCGAGAGATAAAACAGCGCACGGAGCGAGAGAGGGGGGGGAAGCGACGGTGTGGGAGAAAAAAGACAAGGGGGGAAAAATGGAGGAAGGGTCTCCGATTCTCTGCTGAGGACACGCACGACTCGCCCGCGTGCACGGCGCCACCGGCTAATTGGGCCGAGTCATGCTGGGTCTCGGGGGATTTAGCCCGCGGGCCCTTGCAGCCCAGCCTATCACCGAGGTGGTGCGGAGCCTGCCAAAGGACCCCGGATACTCCCCCCGTCAGACAGCGGTCAAAATGAGTCTGCCGGGAGCGAGGGGCCGGACACACGCCGGGCGATACAAAGGGTAGACCCCCGCACCACACAAACCAGCACAAACACAAAGCCGGGGCTGAGGAATCTCACTCCGGGTCCTTTGTGTGTCATTAAACGCTCTCTTTTAGAGAGCATATCTGTTGCAGACAAGGGCCAGCATCGCACCCTGTACCGACAAATGACAACACGTAATCACAGGACGCACAAGACGAGCCGAGGCGACAAACCGCAACGCCATAAAGAGCCGCCGCCCCATTTTATTCTCAGGTCACCGAGAATAAAATGGTGCAACGCCGGGTCGGACAGGTGGGGAGGAGTCAGACTTATCTTTAACCTGAGCTCTCTGTGTGTGTGTGTGTGTGTGTGTGTGTGTGTCTGTTGTTGGTCTGGTGCTTTGTTGTGTCATGTTGTCATAGCATGGTTTTTATGGTTTGTATTGTGTGTTGTGTTGCTGGTCTGATGCTCTGTTGTGTCGTGTTGTCAGTTGCATGGTTTGTATTTTATGTGTGTGTGTGTGTGTGTGTGTGTGTGTGTGTGTGTGTGTGTGTGTGTGTGTGTGTGTGTGTGTGTGTCTGTTGTTGGTCTGGTGCTTTGTTGTGTCATGTTGTCATAGCATGGTTTTTATGGTTTGTATTGCGTGTTGTGTTGCTGGTCTGATGCTCTGCTGTGTCGTGTTGTCATAGCATGGTTTTTATGGTTTGTATTGTGTGTTGTGTTGCTGGTCTGATGCTCTGCTGTGTCGTGTTGTCAGTTGCATGGTTTGTATTTTATGTGTGTGTGTGTGTGTGTGTGTGTGTGTGTGTGTGTGTGTGTGTGTGTGTGTGTGTGTCTGTTGTTGGTCTGGTGCTTTGTTGTGTCATGTTGTCATAGCATGGTTTTTATGGTTTGTATTGCGTGTTGTGTTGCTGGTCTGATGCTCTGCTGTGTCGTGTTGTCAGTTGCATGGTTTGTATTTTATGTGTGTGTGTGTGTGTGTGTGTGTGTGTGTGTGTGTGTGTGTGTGTGTGTGTGTGTGTGTCTGTTGTTGGTCTGGTGCTTTGTTGTGTCATGTTGTCATAGCATGGTTTTTATGGTTTGTATTGCGTGTTGTGTTGCTGGTCTGATGCTCTGCTGTGTCGTGTTGTCAGTTGCATGGTTTGTATTTTATGTGTGTGTGTGTGTGTCTGGTTGGCCTGGTGCTCTGTTGTGTCGTGTTGTCAGTTGCATAGTTTGTATTGTGTGTGTGTGTGTGTGTGTGTGTGTGTGTGTGTGTGTGTGTGTGTGTGGTTGGCCTGGTGCTCTGTTGTGTCGTGTTGTCAGTTGCATAGTTTGTATTGTGTGTGTCTGTGTGTGTGTGTGTGTGTGTGTGGTTGGCCTGGTGCTCTGTTGTGTTGTGTTGTCAGTTGCATAGTTTGTATTGTGTGTGTCTGTGTGTGTGTGTGTGGGTGTGGTCTGGTGCTTTGTCGCGTTGTATTGCCAATATCGAGTCCTGGCTCCTGGTGCCTGTGTGTAGCAAGTTGTTTGTCGTGCCAGACACACACCATCTTGTATGAGACACAGACAGACACACACAGACAGACAGACAGACAGACAGGCGGACTGAGAGAGGCCTGCAGGCCTGCTGGCTGGCTGTAAGAGGGACGAGGTGGAGCAAGATGAAGAGACGAGCGATGGATTAAGGCTACATGACCCGGGTCTGAGCAGAGCTTACAGCTGGATCGGCCACGCTTCACCAACTCCACTGTGGGGAGATTTATTCCCGGTTCTACGATGCAATGACAGGGATGTCAGAAAGAAAGTCCGGTTCCTGTCTCAACCCTCCAGGCTAAAGTTAGCCCTGGCAGCTAAGCTAAGCTAAGCTAAGCTAGGCCAAACCCCCCAGCCTACAGCCCTATTCAATTACTAATGGCACGTCTGACTTTACTGTGGGGGTTAGAGGAGTCCTACGTGACACTCGCCGTTAGGCACATACACACACATGCACGACGGTAAACGACAATGAACACGGACACAACACTAGTCACGGAGTCCTGGGCACGCACGCACACACAGACACACACACACTTGTGCCGGAAAAGGGGAGCATCTCAGTGCTAGGTCGCCAGGCGAGCCATATGAGTCCCATGTGCACCATTCTGCAGAGACATCCAGGCGGAGGTGTGAGGAGGAGGAGGAGGGAGCGGCCGTGTGGAGAGGCAGTTTGAGGCAGATGAGTGCAGAAGGAGAGAGTATGGCGGAGTATGAGAGAAGAGTATGTGGGACAGAAAGAGGGTGGAAGAGAGGCAGAGAGAGAAGGGGGGAGGGGGTGGTGCAGCTGGCCTGGTTTTCATGGGGAATTTCAAGAAGACGGACAGCACAGGGTGTCGGTAACAGCACATGCAGTACAGACGCGTCACGGCCCGACCTTGGATTCCAACCTAGAGAGCGCCCCCTGTGGCCTTTCAAGAAGTGGAATAATCCACACAGGTACAGATAAAGGGGGGGGGGGATCTGTGAAGGATCGGCACGTCAATGGAGGGAGGGAGTCTCTCGACAGCCTCTTTTCTTTTTTTTTAACTTTCACTTTTTTCAAACGGGTTTCATGAGTCGGACACATTATCAAGACTGATGAGCGAATGAATAAATGACCGAACAAACGAATGAATGAGCAACTAATAAAATCATTAAATAATGCCAGAGTCCGATAAAACGCTGTGGTTGGGGACATATTTGATTTCCTTTTGTGGATTTTGAGATACTTTACTGTCCCGGTGGGGAAATGACGCTGTGTATTTAACCCATCCTGGCTGTGCGGCTCGGGGCAGGGACCAGCTCCAGGCCGTCTTGCCATGCCTCGGTCAGGGGCACAGACAGGGGTATTAACCCTAACATGCATGTCTTTATTTGTGACGGGCACATTATTTATGGTGTGTCTCTTACAGGCGGGATTTATACAGTCAACCTTGACGAGGCAGTAACCACACAGCAGTGCATACCGCCGGTCAGAGAGACGAGACCGAGGGAGCGCTACCCCTCCTAGAGTCCCTCACGCCCTCCCTCACTCACTTTAACATGACCCCCCCCCCCCCGGCGCCCCCACTCACCAGTGTGACGATGGCACACTCGGCGGTCAGCTGTGCGGCGCTGAACAGCGTTCTGACGAAGCGGTAGATCTGCTTCTGCTCGGGGTCGTGCTTGTCGTAGTCGGCAGGGACCTCTGACTTCTGCAAGAGACGGAGACAAGCGAAGCGGCCTGTAGAGTCACGACTCGGCACGGCGCGACACTTTCCGTTTGCACAATGACACCTTCTACCGCACGACCCCGGAGGATCGGGGTAAACGGGGAAAGATGAACGTTAAATGTACAAAGCCCGTCCTCACTGGAGGCCTTACCGACAATGGATGCAGCTTCTCATCGAAAATATCTAACAGCATCCTTCCGTCGACTTCCCTGGAGAGCCAAAGAAAAAGAAAAGACAAGAGAAAAATCATTAACTAAGAACAGGAGAGAGGGAGGGCGGCTAGCGGCAGCACACAGACTCCTTATCAGCGATGGCGGACGAGATGAAGAAACGTCTTTACACGCTCACAGCAGAGTAGGGGGCTGCACTGGAGAAGGAGGCCATTCAGGCATTTCACACCGAGGGGCCCGTTTACCAGACCGCCACCACAACTAAAGCCCCGGACATTTGAATGTAAGCCTGTGATGGTGGTGGTGGTGGTGGTGGTGGTGGGGGGGGTCCACAACTGGTTATTTTTGTCTGCAGAGGATGCTTCTGAACCTGGCCATGTGCCTTCAACATATGGGTGGACAAATGGACGAGAGAAAAAAGGAGTGAACGACAACCCTGAAAATGGACGAGCTCACCTGTTCTTTATGTGGTAGTATATTGCCAGAGCGACGCTGTAGGAGGAGGAGAGAAAAAGGAGGACTTCAATAACACATCGCTAACTGGGACGCGTGGAGGAGCACAGTCGATTCTTATCGCAGGAATATGCCGAATTATTCAAAAGTATGGCTGAAATAACTACATGTTAAATCTGCTAGTGCCGCGGGTCCTGGCAGGCCTGCTTACCATTTGATGGTGTATTTGAGGTTGGGCTGACTGACGGTGCTGTCGTCGAGGAAAATGGTGGAGCACGAGCTGTATTTTCGTCTCACGGGGCCCTGGTGGTGCTGGAGTTCACACACACACACACACACGCAAACAGCACACACACACACACACACATACATCAACCTCTATCGCCGTCAAACCCGGGCAAGACAACAAACCTGCACACATGCGTGTGTGAAGTAGGGCGCTTGCAAGACAGAAACTGGTGCGGGGTGGGTGGTGTAACACCCCGGTGAGTTACTCAGGGTGGATAATTCATGGTGGGGCGTTCGGGAAAACCCCCAAAGACGTGAAGATTGTTTCAGCCGCCCCCCGCTGGACAATATAATTCACTTTGCCAACAGTGTAAAGGCCGCCAGTATCCTGTTCCCCCCTCAGAAGTTATACAGCCATCCATCAAATCCATCCACCCAGCCATCCATCCATCCATCCACCCATCCATCCATCCACCCACCCAGCCATCCATCCATCCATCCATTATCCATCCATCCATTATCCACCCATCCATCCAACCATCCATCCATTATCCATCCATCCATTATCCACCCATCCATCCATTATCCATCCATCCGTCCACCCATCCATCCACCCATCCATCCATCCATCCACTTATCCATCCATCCACCCATCCATCCATCCATCCATCCATCCATCCATCCATTATCCATCCATCCATCCATCCATTATCCATCCATCCATCCATCCATCCATCCATTATCCATCCATCCATCCATTATCCATCCACCCATCCATCCATCCATCCATCCATCCATCCATCCATCCATCCATTATCCATCCATCCATCCATCCATTATCCATCCATCCATCCATCCATTATCCATCCATCCATCCATCCATCCATCCATCCATCCATCCATTCATCCATCCACCCACCCATCCATCCATCCATCCATCCATCCACCCACCCACCCACCCACCCACCCATCCATCCATCCATCCATTATCCACCCATCCATCCATCCATCCATCCATCCATCCATCCATCCATCCATCCATCCATCCATTATCCAAGCCACTTATCCCAATCGGGGTCACAGGATGCTGGAGCCTATCCCAGCAGTCATTGGGTGGCAGGCGGGGAGACACCCTGGACAGGCCGCCAGACCATCACAGGGCCGACACACACACACACACACACACACACACCTAGGGACAATTTAGTATGGCTGATTCACCTGACCTACATGTCTTTGGAGGAAACCGGAGCCCCCGGAGGAAACCCACACAGACACGGGGAGAACATGCAAACTCCACACAGGGGACGACCCGGGATGACCCCCAAGGTTGGACTAACCCCGGGGGCTCGAACCCAGGAGCTTCTTGCCAGAGGTGGAAAACCCGGCTTCAGAAAGTAGAAGTACTAACCGTGTATTTGCTCCACCCATGGACTAAACCAGCTGATTTCACTAATTAGTCCCCCTACCTGGCTGAAGTGTTGTGCTAATTAGAATCAGCTGGTTTAGTGCCTGGCTGGAACAAATACCTGGTTAGCACCTCTACTTTCGGGGTTTTCCACCTCTGCTTCTTGCTGTGAGGCCACCGCGCTAACCACTGCGCCACCGTGCCGCCCAAAAGCTATACAAACTTTTTATTTTTTGTTTTTGGATTTCCCCCCACTTTTTCTCCCCAACTGTACCCGGCCAATTACCCCACTCTTCCGAGCCGTCCCGGTCACTGCTCCACCCCCTCTGCCGATCCGGGGAGGGCTGCAGACTACCACATGCCTCCTCCCGTACATGTGGAGTCGCCAGCCGCTTCTTTTCACCTGACAGTGAGGAGTTTCACCAGGGGGACGTAGCACATGGGAGGATCATGCTACTCCCCCCAGTTCCCCCTCCCCCCTGAACAGGCGCCCCGACTGACCAGAGGAGGCGCTAGTGCACTGACCAGGACACATACCCACATCCGGCTTCCCACCCGCAAACACGGCCAATTGTGTCTGTAGGGACGCCCGACCAAGCCGGAGGTAACACGGGGGATTCGAACCGGCGATCCCCGTGTTGGTAGGCAACGGAATGGACCACCACACCACCCGGATGTCCTAAGTTATATAAACTTAATTGCTTGATTAATTATTTAACCACTGAACAAAAGGGCTAATCAGATGGTCTGGCGGCCTGTCCAGGGTGTCTCCCCACCTGCCGCCCAATGGCTGCTGGGATAGGCTCCAGCATCCCGCGACCCTTAGAGCAGGAGAAGCGGTCTGGATAATGGATGGATGGATGGATGGATGGATGGATGGATGGATGGATGGATGGATCGATGGATGGCTGGATGGATGGATGACTACCATGGGGCACAGACGTGTCTTTGGACAAAGCCGTCCCTCCAGGTATTTGTACGGTGACATCACAGCGTTTTACGACAGTAAAACATCCTTCAAAAAAAAATCCTTCACTTTTGCTATTCATGGCGAAATGTCCCCAGCAGAGGGACATAATCACATCACATCAGAACAACCTCGATTCATACATTTTGAACAACTTTGGGGTTGCACAAAAAGAGTCGGGGAACAATTTAAAGCGCCTGGAAACTTTTCTGCAAGTAGAAAAAATAAAAGCTGTTACAAAACCAAGTATTTTTAGCTGCCGCTGTCAAGATGCAACTGACATAAACTCGAGTGGAAGCCCGGGGGCGCTGTCTGCTGTGTCCTGGTGTATCTGACAAGGCTTGGTGAAACGCAGGGGCTCGGGTAATGCTGGGCAATGATGGCCACACTATGAGGCGATGGATCGTCTGGCTAAAAGCACTGTGGAACATTGACTTGCTCTGTCCACCCCCCCCCTATTTTTCTCCCCAACTGTACTTGGCCAATTACCCCACTCTTCCGAGCCGTCCCGGTAACTGCCCCACCCCCTCTGCCTATCCGGGGAGGGCTGCAGACTACCACATGCCTCCTCCCATACATGTGGAGTCGCCAGCCGCTTCTTTTCACCTGACAGAGAGGAGTTTCACCTGGGGGACGTGGCGCGTGGAAGGATCACAGTTCCCCCCCCCCCCCAAACAGGCGCCCCGAGCAACCAGAGGAGGCGCTAGTGCGGTGACCAGGACGCATACCCACACCCGGCCTCCCACCCGCAAACACTGCCAATTGCGTCTGTAGGGACGCCCCGACCGAGCCGGAGGTAACACGGGGATTCGAACCGGCGATCCCCGTGTTGGTAGGCAACGGAACGGACCGCCACGCCACCCGGACGGCCCCGACTCGCTGTGTCTAAAGACTTGGGCTGATAACAGAGGGGGTGACAGGGGGTTTAAGTGAAACCTGTGTGACATGTGAGACAGAAGGACGTCAATGAATGAGCAGGCTGGGTGATACTTTACCTTGTTCTCCGAAATGTGCGTGAACTTGCAAAAATAACGAGAGACTACAATTACCATCTACACAAAGCACAACATCCAAAATAAGCTGGTCCTGGAGACACAAATATACATACAAAACACATCGGTTGGAAACATAAGCCCCCACCCTCTGTCCCCGTGACAGAAAACTACGCCTCCCTGGTGGTACAGGATATGAGGTCATACTCACGTGGTTGATGTAGAGGCTTTTCCTTTTCTCTCGCACTGAGGAGGAACAGACAGGGAGAGACAAGACAAGTCAGAGCGCTGCAGAACGGTGCAATACAGAGCCCCCGCAGACAGGGGGCAGTGTTTACCAAGGGTATCCTCAAGTAAAAACTGGGTGATGAAGGACGCCACACTCACACTACACCGGTTATTTTACCATACATGAAGCCTACTGCATGTTGGAAGACTTCCTTTTGTGGGGAAGTGTAAATGATGCACTGACAGATGGCGCGCGGGGCAAGACGAACCAGAAAACCACTCGTCCTCCGGGCCCACTTGAATGTACGCTGCATCCAGCGTAGTTACTCTTTTATTTAACGGCGGGTTTTCTTTCCGGTCTCTCTGATTTCACTCCACAATGTTCATCAAAAAACCGGTCACTCGCGTCGTTGATTCTGCTCTTTTTTTTTTTTTTTTCCCCATTTTTTCCAGCTCTATGACGGCCTGGCGGCCTGTCCAGGGTGTCTCCCCGCCTGCCGCCCACTGACTGCTGGGATAGGCTCCAGCATCCCCCCGTGACCCTGAGAGCAGGACGGTTCAGATAATGGAATTGGTGGATTTCCCCACATTTTTCTCCCCAGTTGTACCCGGCCAATTACCCCACTCTTCCGAGCCGTCCCGGTCTCTGCTCCACCCCCTCTGCCGACCCGGGGAGGGCTGCAGACTACCACACGCCTCCTCCCATACATGTGGAGTCGCCAGCCGTTTCTTTTCACCTCATAGTGAGGAGTTTCACCAGGAGGGCGTAGCGCGTGGGAGGATCACGCTATTCCCCCCAGTTCCCCCCCCCGAACAGGCGCCCCAACCGACCAGAGGAGGCGCTAGTGCAGTGACCAGGACACATACCCACATCCGGCTTCCCACCCACAGACACGGCCAATTGTGCCTGTAGGGATGCCCGACCAAGCCAGAGGTAACATGAGGATTTGAACCGGTGATCCCCGTGTTGGTAGGCGACGGAATAGACCACCACGCCACCCCGGACGCCCCTTCTGCTTAATGACTCTGGTTGATTTGTCAGTTGGAGATTTACCCTCGAAAGATGAGCTAGTTTCACAGAGTGCCTTGTTGTGTGTGTGTGTGTGTGTATGTGTGTGTGTGTGTGTGTTTGCTCTGTAAGAGAACACACAAGGAGAAGATGGCAAAGCAAACGAGAACAGATGCAGAGCAAAGCACCACAAACACACTGACGTCGTCTAGTCTCGCACCTCTCAGCTCCATGTTTTCTGTCTTCCACCTCTCTCTCTCTCTCTCCCTCGCTCTCTCTCTCTCTCTCTCTCTCTCTCTCTCTCTCTCTCTCTCTCTCTCTCTCTCTCTCTCTCTCTCTCTCTCTCTCTCTCTCTCTCTCTTTCCCTCGCTCTCTCTCTATCACACACCACAGACATGACTTTCCCTGAGCAGACAAGACTGTGTGTGCTGCTCTGTAACAAGAAGCAGTCAGCGGTCTCTCACGTCATCATCAGGGCTGCACAACTGATCTCAGACTGAATGAATCATGATGCTCCCCATGATGGATCATGATGTTCTCATGATGAATCATGATGCTCCCCATGATGGATCATGATGTTCTCATGATGGATCATGACGCTCTCCATGATGGATCATGCTGCTCTCCATGATGGATCATGCTGCTCTCCATGATGGATCGTGACGCTCTCCATGATGGATAATGAAACTCTCCATGATGGATCATGATGCTCTCCATGATGGATCATGACGCTCTCCATGATGGATCATGATGCTCTCCATGATGGATCATGACACTCTCCATGATGGATCATGATGCTCTCATGATGGATCATGACGCTCTCCATGATGGATCATGCTGCTCTCCATGATGGATCGTGACGCTCTCCATGATGGATCATGACGCTCTCTATGATGCTCTCATGCTCTCAACTTCCCATTGGGATGGATTTTTTTTTCTCTTACACACGTAAAAAAAAAACCCAAAAAAACATAAACACATTTAAGCACTGCCATTGAAGAGTGAAAAAGTAGTCCCTGTCATAAGCACTACCAAAAGAAGGATTTCTTCAGTCATTATTATGCAGCCCTAGTACACATGTCTCTCTGATATGCACAAAAATGTAAGAACACACATGCACACACACACAGCAAAAGTGAAAATGCATGCACACACACACAAAGCAAAAATGCACGCACACACACATACACACACACACAACCCCCACAAACACACACCAAAAGCAAAAATGCATGCACGCACGCACACACACACACACACACACACACACACACACACACACACACACACACACACACACACACACACACACACACACAAGTATGCTGGTCCACACAAACACACATGCGTGTGTCACACAGGCGTGGCGATAGCAGTAATTTCACAGCAGATGCAGCTCGGCTGCTGACAGAAGACATAATGCAGCCAGCAGGGACCACATTATGAGACCAGCTCAGCCCAGACACACACAGTCCACAAGCCTGCCCACCTACCAAGACCACTCCACACACACCTACCTCTTCTGCTGGGCACAGCAACTGCAAAACACACACTCCAAGTTGTCTCTTTGTTTGTTACTGACACACAGATACTATGCACAGCAGGCTGCAGTCACTTACACGTGTGTGTGTGTGTGTGTGTGTGTGTGTGTGTGTGTGTGTGTGTGTGTGTGTGTGTAAAATAAATGTGATGAGACTGAAAGTGTGTCCATAAACCTGTTCACTTCCTGAAACACACAGTCATCACACGGTTCTACAGGACGTTTGTACTGAAACTTGGTTTATATGATTTAATCGCCCTTGCTATTATACAGAAAGTATTTGTTATGATAAAAAGTATATGATAGGTATATAATAAGTATATACAACATAGTATATGATGAGTACATAATATAGTATATGTTAAGTATATGATACATATATAATATAGTGTATGATAAGTCTATGATAAGTATATGATAAGTGTATAATATAGTATATAATGTGGTATATGATAAGCATGATAAGTATATGATGTAGTATATGATAAGTAGTATATGATAAGGATATAAGTATATGATAAATATATCATATAGTACATAATTATATGATAAGTAGAATAAGCATATGATATAATATATGATAAATATATGATATCATACAGGATAAGTATATGATAAGTATACATATAGTATATAAAGTACTATATGATAAGTATGATAAGTATATGATAAGGATATAAGTATATGATAAGTATATAATATAGTATATGATAAGTATGATAAGTATATGATAAGTATACAATAAGTATTATAAGTATATGATATAGTATGTGATAAGTATATGATATAGTTTATGATATAGTTTATGATAAGTATATGATATAGTTTATGATAAGTATATGATAAGTATATAATATATTATATGATAATTATGATAAGAAAATGATAAGTATATGATATAGTATATGATAAGTATATGATATCGAACAGGATAAGTATATGATAAGGATGATAAGTATATGATAAGTGTATAATATTGTATAATAAGTATATGATAAAGTATATGATATAGTATATGATACGTATATAATATTGTATAACAAGTATATGATAAGTATAAAATATGGCATATGATAAGTATATGATAGGTATATAATCTAGTATATGATAAGTATAAAATAAGTATATCATATAGCATATAAGTATATAATATAGTATATAATATAATATATGATAAGTATATAATATAGCATATGATAAGTATATGATAAGTATATAATATGGTATATGATAAGTATATAAATATATAATATAGTATAATAAGTATATGATAAGTATATGATATGGTATATGATAAGTATATAAGTATATAATATAGTATAATAAGTATATGATAAGTACATAATATAGCATGTAATAAGTATATAATATAGCATATGATAAGTACAAAGTAAGTATATGATATGGTATATGATAAGTATAGAGTAAGTACACGGTATGGTATATGATAGGTATAAAGTAAGTACATGGTATGGTATATGATAAGTATAAAGTAAGTACATGGTATGGTATATGATAAGTATAAAGTAAGTACATGGTATGGTATATGATAAGTATAAAGTAAGTACATGGTATGGTATATGATAAGTATAAAGTAAGTACATGGTATGGTATATGATAAGTATAAAGTAAGTATATGATATGGTATATGATACGTATAAAGTAAGTACATGGTATGGTATATGATAAGTATAAAGTAAGTACATGGTATGGTATATGATACGTATAAAGTAAGTATATGGTATGGTATATGATAAGTATAAAGTAAGTACATGGTATGGTATATGATAAAGCCTTACAGTTGTTTTGGGTAGTTGGTTGGGACATTGATTGACAGGTGTTTTGCTGACTCGTTGGAGGATAAACATGATGCATATTCACCAACGAGATATCTTTTGCATGTGTGACACAGAAAGTCTTCATCAGCGGTGGACACTGTTCATTCCCCCCCCCCCCCCGCGGTTTTGACGGTAATAATTAATAAATAAGTCCTGGTATTGTTTGCATCCTGACAGCTGTGGGTATTTTCTGAAACTAGGCCAACCTACACTTACATAAGGACACACAGCTTGATAACACACAAAAAACAAAAAGGCAAAACGAGGAGGCTCAGCAAACACCAGAATATTAGACTAAAACCACATCCTGCAGGCTGCACACCTCCCGGCTCCTCTTCGGGATATGCTAATGAGGTATTTTAAACCACTTATCGTCACAGCGAGCAGATTATATCTGAAGCCGAAGGACGTCTTCGTCCCCCACGCCGTTTAATCAAACATCGTATTACTGTCGAACCAAACAGTCCCACGCCCACCAGATCCCTTCCTCCACCCTGCTTCACGGAGGACCCCGCGCGTGCAGGTTTTCTTTCGAACCCGAAACCACACCGGCTTATTTCTCCGTCGGGTTGACGGTGTGTTAATTAATGAGATCAGTTGTGTAACTGTTGCAAAGGGAAATGTGACTCTGCTGGCGTTGCTGTGCGCCTCCCTCCACCTGGAGGCTGCATCAACTGAAATGACATCATGTTTTGTTTTTTTTTGGATCCCCACCTCCCCCTTTCCTCTCAGTTGCATCCGTCCAATTGCCCCACTCTCGCTGCTCCACCCCCCTCTGCCGACCCGGGGAGGGCTGCAGACTACCACATGCCTCCTCCCAGACATGTGGAGTCGCCAGCCGCTTCTTTTCACCTGACAGTGAGGAGTTTCACCAGGGGGGGATGTACCCCCCCCCAGTTCCCCCTCCTCCCTGAACAGGCGCCCCGACCGAACAGAGGAGGCGCTAGTGCAGCGACCAGGACACACACCCACATCCGGCTTCCCGCCCGCAGACACGGCCGATTGTGTCTGTAGGGACACCCGACCAAGCCGGAGGTAACACGGGGATTCGAACCGGCGACCCTTGTGTTGGGTCGTTTTTTTATTGTGGAAAGTAAAATCATAATTTCTTCTCGAGCACAGAAATCCCTTTGCACATTGTGGGACGTGAAATTAGGACATCACGGAGGCCGGCTCACCGTCGGTCTGCGACTTGCTGAGGAAGATGGTGCTGGCCCTGGGGTGGTCCGAGGGATTGTACTCCATAGGTAGATCTGGGGGGCAGAGAAGAGACAGGACATGTTATCTTACAGACAGCAGCCTAGGAAAGACAGTTCGTCTTGCTGTGAAAGCCGACTCGCTTCAGTCACGGTTCCCGAGTGAGACGTCTGTCATTCATTAAAGGGATAATTCGCCAATTTTCAAGCCTAACCTCTGTCTATCTGCTACACAGGTACGTTTCAGTACCTCTGGGGTGGCAGGGAAAGACAGTGTTTTGTTTTGGGGGTTTTTTTTGTCTGCTGGACGACATATCATGATGTCGGTTGGTTGAATGGAAAAGCTACAGCCTAGTTGGGTTTCTAACCTTCGTGCTAATCTACTCTAAAGACGCCGTTCAAACAACACACCCTCTTGTTTTCTAGGGTAACCACGATTCCTGCTGTGGAAATGATGTCCCACAACATTAGCACAGAGGATGAAAATACATAAATTTGGGAGCGTCCCGGGTAGCGTGGCGGTCTATTCTGTTGCCTACCAACATGGGGATCGCCGGTTCGAATCCCTGTGTTACCTCCTCCCTACAGACACAATTGGCCGTGTCTGCAGGTGGGAAGCCGGATGTGGGTATGTGGCCTGGTCGCTGCACTAGCGCCTCCTCTGGTCGGTCAGAGCACCTGTTCAGGGGGGAGGGGGAACTGGGGGGAATAGCGTGATCCTCCTAATCACCAAGTCCCCCTGGTGAAACTCCTCACTGTCAGGTGAAAAGTGGCTGGCGACTCCACATGTATGGGAGGAGGCATGTGGTAGTCTGCAGCCCTCCCCGGATCGGGAGAGGGGGGAAGCAGCGACTGGGATGGCTTGGAAAAGTGGGACAATTGGTCAAGTACAATGGGGGAGAAAAAATGGGGGGGGGGGTACAGAAACTTGCACGCAATGCATTCTGGTAGGTGTAGGCACTGTTGGAAAGGCTCTGTGTGCAGGGGGGGGCATTTTATTACTTCAATCAACGTCATTACCCATTAGCAATGAGCGCACCTGTGCAGAAAACCTCTGGCCTCATTTTCCTTTAAAGACGCTTCAAAACCTTCTTCCGAGTGTCGCCCGCCCCCGTTTAGGACCCGCACACACCGCTGCGTCGACAAATTTCCCGAGAAACCTCGCTTAGCGTACTGCGCGACCCGCTTTCTGACGCGTCTGAAAGCAGACTAGCCACACAAAGGTGGAGGTTGCACGCAGATGTGTTCGAACAGCACGCGCCACCCGGGTGGGGTAGCCGCCCCGTCCTCTTGAAGCGGACAGCTGAGTGGAAAAACCAACACGTGTCTCCGCCGGCCGGCCGGCGGTCCGCCGCTACCGGCACTGTGCAAACAGCGGTGCAGAAATCAGTGCACCCAGCACACACAGCAGAGGCGACGGATTTGGTTTACGCCGCCGCCCCTACAAACACGACTCGGGGTGATGGGACCCACAACGCCGCACACTCCCCGGCCATCAGGGGCTTCTGCAAAGCCCGAGCACTCACCGCAGCCGACTCACAATCAATCACCGCCTGTCCAGCCTGGCCCACATCTGCCTCCGGTTTAAACCTACAGCTTTTACACCCTGCAGCTGTCGCTGTCTGCCACAAGGGGTCCTCTGTCAAAAAGCAGGGCAACGTGTTGTTTGATCAGCTGCAGTTGTTGAGCCGTGTTGTTGCAGGGAGCAACTACTTTAATATCCTGAACAACTACACTCAAGATGACGTATCCATCCACCCAGAACATGCATGCATCTTTTTTCTTTTTTCTTCTGATGTTTTTCTACCCCAATCGTATCTGTCCAATTACCCCGCTCCTCCGAGCCGTCCCGGTCGCTGCTCCACCCTCCTCTGCCGATCCGGGGAGGGCTGCAGACTACCACATGCCTCCTCCCATACATGTGGAGTCACCAGCCGCTTCTTTTCACCTGACGGTGAGGAGTTTCACCAGGGGGACGTAGCGCGTGGGAGGATCATGCTATTCCCCCCCGAACAGGTGCCCTGACTGACCAGAGGAGGCGCTAGTGCAGCGACCAGGACACATACCCACATCCGGTGTCCCACCCGCAGACACAGCCAATTGTGTCTGTAGGGACGCCCGACCAAGCCGGAGGTAACACTGGGATTCGAACCGCCGATCCCCGTGTTGCTAGGTAACGGAATAGACCGCCACGCCACCCGGACGCCCCTCGGCCTAAAACCTTAACGTAATACACGTAAGAAGAGCGTGATAAAGACGACTCCCGAATGTCTAGCATGTCAACCATCCATCCATCCATTATCCAAACCGCTTATCCTGCTCTCAGGGTGGCGGGGCTGCTGGATGGAGCCCATCCCGGCAGCCATTGGGCGGCAGATGGGGAGACATCCGGGAGAGGACGCCAGGCCGAGACAAAACAAGCTCCGTGCACACACGCTCCTCTTCCCAAATCTGGCCAGCATCGCCATGGCTAACATACTGACCCGCTTTCTTTGGTATGCAAAAGATAAGACCCGAGTTTCTACCGTGACTGAGGGACTGCTATGTAACACACACACACACACACACACACACACACACACACACACACACACACACACACACACACACACACACACACACACACACACACACACACACACACACACACACACACGCACACATCTGATCTGCGTCACCCAGCAGCTGTTGGCCTATGCTGATGTGAAAGCGTACGGACAGCCAGTCAAATGAGCTCACTTTCCACGGGTTGAAATACGTCACGAATCAGGTCCATTAAACAGCAGCGGAGGGCACCACCGGGGGTTTCTTTATGAGGACGACTCTGGGATTGATTTAAACGGACTTAAAGGACCGTTTCCACCTCAGTAGAAAAGAATGACCCAACTTGTCGGAGCTCAAACTCACGCGCACACAAACACACACCGCATGGGACGGTCCCCCCGTCAGCGGCTTCACGGCTCGGTGGATGATGTCATCGAAACGGAAGGGGGGAAGGAAGACCAACACCCAGAAACACAGAGAGAGGGAGAGAGAGAACGAGAGAGAGAGAGAGGGCGAGGGAGGGAAAGAAAAGAGGGAGAGAGACAGAGAAAGAGAGCGAGAGTGAGAGAGAGACAGTGAGCGAGAGAGAGAGCAAGCAAGAGAGCGAGAGAGAGAGAAAGAGAGCAAGAGAGAGTGAGAGTGAGAAAGAGAGAGCGAGCGAGAGAGAGAGAAAGAGAGCAAGAGAGAGCAAGCGACAGCAAGAGAGCAAGAGAGAGAGCAAGAGAGAGAACGAGAGAAAGAGAGGGCGAGAGAGAGAAAGAAAAGAGGGAGAGAGACAGAGAAAGAGAGAGACAGAGTGAGAAAGAGTGAGAGAAAGAGAGCAAGAGAGAGAGCAAGCAAGAGAGAGAGCAAGCAAGAGAGAGAGAGAGCGAGAGTGAGAAAGAGCGAGCGAGAGAGAGAGAAAGAGCAAGAGAGAGAGGGCGAGCAAGAGAGCAAGAGAGAGAGAGAGAGAGAAAGAGAGCAAGAGAGAGAGCGAGAGAGAGAGAGGGAGAGAGAGAGAGCAAGCGAGAGAGAGAGAGAGAGGGAGAGAGAGAGAGGGAGAGAGAGCGAGCCAGAGAGAGCGAGCAAGAGAGCAAGCGAGAGAGAGCGAGCGAGAGAGAGAGGGAGAGAGAGAGAGCAAGCGAGAGAGAGAGAGAGAGAGAGAGAGAGAGAGAGAGAGAGAGAGAGAGAGAGAGAGAGAGAGAGAGAGAGAGAAAGAGAGCAAGAGAGAGCGAGCGAGAGAGAGGGAGAGAGAGAGAGCAAGCGAGAGAGAGAGAGAGAGAGAGAGAGAGAGAGAGAGAGAGAGAGAGAGAGAGAGAGAGAGAGAGAGAGAGAGAGCAAGAGAGAGCGAGCGAGAGAGAGGGAGAGAAAGAGAGCAAGCGAGAGAGAGAGAGAGAGAGAGAGAGAGAGAGAGAGAGAGAGAGAGAGAGAGAGAGAGAGAGAGAGAGAGAGAGAGAGAGAGAGAGGGTAGCTGGCTGGCAATAATGAGCCGTTGCCTATTAGATACATCTTTGGCCTTAAACATGAGCGTCTATTCACTTCACACCACCAGGGGGCCGGTCATCACTTCATTCATGCGGGAGCCGCACAGCCGCCGGCTGCGGGAGAGTGACGTGGCGTGAGATCAAGCACAACAGGCGTTTTCAGTGGCGGTTACGTGTGCTGCGGGTATTGTGTCCCGACTCTTTTGAAATGTCCTCCTTTGTGGGAGGCACTTGAATTACCTCAAAGGATGCAGAGTCTCACGAACACACACACACACACACACACGCACACACACACACACGCACACACACACACACACACACACACACACACACACACACACACACGCACACATCTATGATGTAGGAGGGGTAGGTACAAAGCGCTACATGAAAGATGGAAGTGTGGGAAGATGCAAAGAGATGGGAGAGAAGGGGGGGGGGTGTTATAATGCTGTGCTGGTAGGGAGAGCTGAAAAGGCAGACGACTCAAACCCACGGCTAATTCTTTACGAAGAGCACCATCAGTCTACACAACACTGCCATGGCATCGCTGTGCCAACACCACGACTCCAGCACCGGAGGTCGTTCAGAGTAGGTTCAATGTCGAGTTATGAAAGCTGCTTTGAGCGAATATATTAACTAATGCAAACATGTTACATCACCTAATCACCGGCATCTAATGGTTACAATGTCATTAGTTGATACATGGACAGCAGGCGACAACGACCTTGATGTGGATAAAATGGTTTGTCTCGCTACAAAGTTCTCCTTTTGTGAATATAAGATTATTATTTCATCAAATGTGGAGATGAGAAATATGGCGTCAAACAACATGACAGCAGTAGCGGTGGGCGATAGGAAAAAATATTATCACAACAATCACAGGGAACGTCGCATGGGAATGATACGTGTCAGGAAACCAGCTTACATATATAAAAACGCCGTGTCTCGAAATCCAGACAAAGTTCATCGGGAATCGGGAACAATTTATTTGTCCTTCCATTTCGTGTACTTGTGTACGTGAAATGAAACCGAACATCGTTTCCCCCTGCCCACAGCAGCGCGACACAAAGACAAAACCCATATCCAAAAACTACAAAAACACAGACATCCAAACCACAAAAAACTACAAAAACCACAACAACACATATCCAGAAACTTCCTTATCCAACATACCCTAAAAAAAATTCACTGTCCAAGGAAACGAACGCCAGCCAGGACGACTGTCGGAAGTGCCGGTCTGCATGGGCTAGCAGTTAGCCTAGCCTGCCCCGCTTTACACCACTCTTGGTGTTTCCTCTTCGTGCACAGCTGTGGGCAGGGCCGTGGTCCCTGGGCCCACCAGAAGCAGCAGACCAGGCTCTCCCAGCCGATCCAAAGCTAGCTCTCCCAGCCAGAAACGCTCCGCCTGACCTCCCCCGTACTCCACACGACGACGCTAAAAACACAGTCAACGCCAGGCGAGGCCGCCGCCAGACCGTCCTCGGTGTTAGCTTAGCCCGCACCGCTTCCGTGTCCTGTCAGACCGCCCTAGGTGTTTCCTCTTTGGGTACAGCCCCAGGCAGGGTGGTGGTCCCTGGGCCCACAGGACGCAGCAGACCAGGCTCCCTCAGCCGATCCAAAGCTAGCTCTCCCAGCCAGAAACGCTCCGCCTGACCTCCCCCGCACTCCACATGATGACGCTAAAAACACAGTCAATGCCAGGCGAGGCCGCCGCCAGACCATCCTCGGTGTTAGCTTAGCCCGCACCGCTTCCGTGTCCTGTCAGACCGCCCTAGGTGTTTCCTCTTTGGGTACAGCCCCAGGCAGGGCCGTGGTCCCTGGGCCCACAGGACGCAGCAGACCAGGCTCCCTCAGCCGATCCAAAGCTAGCTCTCCCAGCCAGAAACGCTCCGCCTGACCTCCCCCGCACTCCACACCACGACGCTAAAAACACAGTCAACGCCAGGCGAGGCCGCCGCCAGACCGTCCTCGCTGTTAGCTTAGCCCGCACCACTTCCGTGTCCTGTCAGACCGCCCTAGGTGTTTCCTCTTTGGGTACAGCCCCAGGCAGGGTGGTGGTCCCTGGGCCCACAGGACGCAGCAGACCAAGCTCTCCCAGCTGATCCAAAGCTAGCTCTCCCAGCCAGAAACGCTCCGCCTGACCTCCCCCGCACTCCACACGACGACGCTAAAAACACAGTCAACGCCAGGCGAGGCCGCCGCCAGACCGTCCTCGGTGTTAGCTTAGCCCGCACCGCTTCCGTGTCCTGTCAGACCGCCCTAGGTGTTTCCTCTTTGGGTACAGCCCCGGGCAGGGTGGTGGTCCCTGGGCCCACAGGACGCAGCAGACCAAGCTCTCCCAGCTGATCCAGCTCCAGCTCTCCCAGCCATCAAATGAAGACAAAACTTAGACGCAGATGTGGACAAAGACACTGCGTGGACGGTACTGGGTGAGGCCGCCGCAAACACAAGTTCACGCCACCATCTTCCCACACCAGAAGCGGAAGGAACACAAGTTGAACTGCTTGGTAATGTAAAGTGTAACATCACACAAAATCTAGTTTTCACATATGACACGACACAACATCTGATTTTCATTCCAATACTAAACCACTGAAAGGCGATAAGCGATCCTTTTTAATTCTGAATTAGTGCGCTGCCCTGCCCTACCGGACCGCAAAAGGAACTTGAATTCTCCTCTTAAACTTAGTCCAATACACACCGTTGGGAGCGCTTTTGTTTTGTTTTTGTTTTTTTTCGATGGAGGCAGGCGGCTTACAGACACAGCCTGTATCCCCCTGCCAGGGGTGTGTCCCTCTGGCGACAGCGACCTCTGTTTTAGGGTCGTTTTCTTTGCACTGGCCCTCTTCCTCTCCTCTCCCGCCTGGGGACCACCCTCAACAGTTCTCCCTTCCTTTGGCCGAGGGAAGACGTGAGCACACAACTTCCTGTCTCTCAGGAAGTGCTGAGGAAATGAAGCCGGAGGCCGGTTACACCGACAGGGCACGCTCCATTGTCAGGAATGTACCACGGACAAAGACCAGAGCGATCTGGTCCATATATCTGCTGTATGTGTGCATGCATGTGTGTGTGTGTGTGGGTGTGTGTGTGTGTGTGTGTGTGTGTGTGTGTGTGTGTGTGTGTGTGTGTGTGTGTGTGTGCAGGTGCCTCTGGAGAGGGGGGTGGTAAGAACGGCTTGTGACGATCATATTCTTGTGCACGGGCCCGAGCGTCTCAGCGAGTAACGCTCATGACAGGAATAGCAGTACGACTGATGCTGGTGGTCAGCTGGCGCCCCGCCCGGGCCAAAAGGCTAGGCAGCCTGGTGCAGGGCTGGCATCGGGTCAAAACATCGGTCCAGAGAGAAAGACCCTTCGGCGGTTGCCGGCTGAACCACCGAGGAGCCCCCCGAGGAGCTCCAGATGGCGCCGCGTGGCAGTGCCCTCGGACCACCCAGCTGTCAACCACATACCCCCACAACATGATTAGGATGACAACAACACAGTTTGGGCTTTTTTGGGTTGCTTCTTTCTTTTTTTGTTGTTGCAACGAAGCCTTTGAAAGTAGATCCCAAGACCTCGTCAGTGTCGGAAAATAGATCAAACCTGTGGTGCGGGCGAATATGCAGATGCAGCTAGCTAGAGAACGGATGGTAGCTTTGTACAACGGACACCTCTGGAGAAATTGTTTTATCGCTATTTTAAATTCAAAGCGCCGTCGTTTTCCTTCATCCGCCGGCGTGGAGAGATTTGGGGTCCTACGTTGCCTACAAAGCGCCCAATATAGAAATTAACCGCGATCTTACACTGAAACAAACCTATTTTGGGATCCGGCCTCGCCCCACACAACTGTTTTTCTTATCAAGTCTCTGGAAGCCACGGTCTGCGAGGCGAAGTGAGTTGGGAGGCCCAGTAAAGCCGTCTTCCAGTCAAGGCAGCGCAGAAGTACCGGGACGTATCTAAACTCTCTCCCTCCCTCTCTCCCCCCCTCTCTCTCCCTCTCCCTCTCTCAAACAAGTCTTTCCATCCCTCATCTCCCCCAACTTAAAACTCCACGGCACCGCCGTTTGTCTACCTGAAACCTTGACAATGCACAACAGAGTCTCTCGGGATGACAAGCAAGGGATTCAAGCCCTCAGTCGAAATATTTACTCCTTTCTTGTTGCTACTTGCTCACTCTCTCTCTCTCTCTCTCTCTCTCTCCGTCTATCTCTCTCTTTCTACATCTCTCTCTCCCTCTCTCTCTCTCCGTCTATCTCTCTCTTTCTACATCTCTCTCTCTCTCTCTCCGTCTATCTCTCTCATCTCTCTCTCTCTCCGTCTCTCTCTGTCACTCACTCACTCTCTCTCTCTCTCTTTCTACGTCTCCCTCTCTCTCTCTACCCCTCTCTCCAGCTGTCTCTCTCTCCATCTCTCTCT
>NC_079229.1:29802568-29885068 GCF_029633865.1 Lampris incognitus
CCATCTATAGCCCGCCCAGTGTTTGCAGCTGCAGGGAAAGGAGCTGCGTAGCCTCCTGCCGTGGCGGCTAACGACGGTAAATAGTTTCGGAGGATAATCACACAAACACATGAGATTTTTTTGGATTGTGTGTGATTTTGATGTACTTTAATGATCCCCGTAGGGAAACGCCTCTCTGCATTTAACCCACCCTAGCTGTGTAGCTAGGAGCAGCGGGCAGCCGCCGCCGCCGCGCAGCGCCCGGGGACCAACCCCGGTTGGTCTCGCCACGCCTCGGTCAGGGGCACAGACAGGAGTATTAACCCTAACATGCATGTCTTGTTTTGATGGCGGGGGAAACCGGAGCACCCGGAGAAACCCCACCGCGGACACGGGGAGAACATGCAGACTCCACACCGAGGACGACCTGGGATGACCTCCCAAGGTTGGACGACCTGGGATGACCACCCCGGGGTTCGAACCCAGGACCTTCTTGCTGTGAGGTGACAGCACCGACCACGGGGCCGCCGTGCCGCCCAAATTTGCGGAGGCGCGCACACGCACACACACACACACACACCCCTCCCCTCCCCTTCTCTAGGCTGTATCACCACAGCTTTCGGTCTTTATTGTGTAGCGTCATGCCGGTTTAGCCCAGCAGGTTTGAGTTGACTGCCCCCTTTTTTTCCCCCAATTTATTTATTTTTAGCTGACAAGTCCTACGTTTCCTATATGAAACCAATTAGGAAGGACCTTGTTTCTGATCAGTCCACCCCCCCACCCCCACTCAAACCCCCCCCCCACCCGCCCCCCCCCACTCACACACATTTTAAAACTCGGGCGGATGCGGCTGAGCGAGCCTTGTCCGAGAGGAGGGAGGAGGATTCTTTGTGTGTGGGTGGAGAAGGGAGAGCGGACAGATCGAGACTAAAAGTGTTTTAATGTGCTCAACACATCTTTTGAAGTATTTCTACAAACATGTACTGGACGCCTTTTTCTTTTTTTTGGACATGTGTGTGGACAGTGGGCGGGGCGGGGGGGCAGTGTGGACTGCTTCTTAAACACCAAACACAATTTCAAAAGCCAAATTCAACGGTTCCCCGACTCTTCTGGACGGGGAAAGACACAAGCAAGCGGTCCGTACTGAGCACTGCCACGCAGTTGGACGTGTCTCGGTGTCAAGAGACGCACCGCTGGATTGGTCTCAGACTGGAGGTCTCACAACATGGACCGTTACCAGATCCCACATGCTTATCATTCACACATCTACTGATTACCTGCTGTCTGAGGGCGCTCGCATGTTAGGCACGACTGCTTCGTAACATGCCTGAGTACGATTGCCCCCCCCCCACCTCCCACTCCCCCTTCCCCCCACCCCACCCCCATGCTCAGCTTTCACATGAGTAATGCTCTGTACCTGAGTACCCATTGTGTATCTACACACACAAGTGGCAACTAGGGCAGTCTGTGATCTGCCAATAAACGCGAAGAAGAAGAAGAGGACGAAGAAGAGGAGGAGGAAGAAGACAAAGAAGAAGAAGAGGAAGAACAGAAAGAAGAAAAAGAAGATGACGAAGACAATGAAGAAGAGGAAGAAGAAGAAGAGGAAGAGGAAGAACAGAAAGAAGAAAAAGAAGATGACGAAGACAATGAAGAAGAGGAAGAAGATGAAGAATAAGAGGAAGAGGAAGAAGATGAAGAATAAGAGGAAGAAGAAAAAGAAGCAGAAGAAGAAGATACTTAAGACTGGTTTTTTTTTCTTTTCCATTTTTTAACCAGAAATGAGACACTAGAGCTGGGGAGAGAAGTAGACACCTCTGCTCTGGTGCCTTAAGCCATGTTTTCTACATTTCTACCCAGATGTGAGACTCTCCTCATGACCTCACACAGGCGATACCCGGCGACACACACTTTACACTATGGTGGCTCAAGTAGAAGCTCGCTACACGGATCAAACTCACAGGGTTTCTACAGAAAACCGGAGTCGCACACTTCAACTGTAGACATATGAGACACCTTCAGTCACGACAGCCAACCAGGTGGTCTGTGACTCCTGATGATGGGGGTCCTTCTCTGATGGTTGCAGCTGAGATCAAGGCTCTTTTTTTTTTTTTGCAGCGGCCCTGGGGGCCCTGGGGGCCCGGGAGACAAGGCAGTGTTGACCTTCCTCTATAACAGAACGACACGTCTATACAAAACCACACGAAAACGCAGAAACACAGAGTGAAAGAGATAAAAACAGTACACACACACACACACACACACACACAGAGTCATACAAAGGAGACTGGAGCTCAGCCAGAAAGCGAACAAGTCTCGGCCGGTCTCTCTGCTCACTCTTACTACACATTTTCTAGCGTTCGGCCCCCCGTCCTAGCAGCCCGCCGTCGAAAGGCTGAGGTCACAGCAGGATGCGGAGCTTTGTTTTCAGTTTGTTTGCTCAGGAATTGTTTCCCCACCCAAGTTATGCACACTCTCCCGGGGTCTGTGTGCCGGCTCTTGCATAGTTCTCGTGTAATCTCGGTCGCCTACCGAGCTCGGTGCGAGGACATTTTCAGTATTGTACGTCAGCGTTATGACCGCAGCACGGTCGCTCTTTATGCTCGCTATTTAGCCAGCGCAAAGTAATTTACAACGGTAGGATGACGTGCAGCTCCCCACGTTGTAAAGTAGGCCGCCAGCAGCAGGATGGTCCGGATCAGAGTCAGTCCTGACGACAGACGGGACAAATGCTGCCGTGTCCGTCCAATAAGGGACGCCGACTGAAATAAAAGCCAAAGAAGCCAAGCAGAACCGCGTCTTTTTTTAAATTTCTTTTGTATTTCTCTGTTTGTTCCCTGTTTTCTTGACTCCGAAAAGAAGCTAGCAATGAGCCACACCCCACACAGAGTTGCTTGAGCAGACTGTGAGAAATGAATCCCATGCATTTATAACAAGCAGACTAGACTGCTGTAACGGTCTCTACACACCGGCCTCCCCAAAATCCGCTGTGCACCAACTACGGTTCATTTGAAATGCGGCTGCACACGTTATAACCACAACTAAGAAGTATGAACGCATTGCACCTGTTCCTACATCTCTGCTTTGGCTCCCCATCAAAACTAGAACTAATGTCAAAATTCTGTTGCTTGTGTACCAAGCTCTAAATGGCCCTGCACCTCAGTATATATATATATATATGTGTGTGTGTGTGTGTGTGTGTGTGTGTGCTCATCCTCCACCGTCCTCATTATCAATAAGGCCGGCCTCCCTAATTATTGGGCAGAAATCGTTTTCGTCTCTGCAACTGGAAGTCTGAGTTTAATAAGGAATCCGAGCTGCCTGACTTGAGGGTAGCTTCACTAGCTAGCCATCATTATCTGCATCAGCACCACATCATTCAAAGTTTAACACATATACACCCCACACACACACACACACACACACAGGGCCTTTACTTCACTTTCACTGCTGTCATCTCTGCACTGCTGCAACATAGCTGCTGTCACATCCTTATGACCTCATACTCCCCCAGGAGTATACGAATAATTTATTTCCTTACTTATTTAAATCATTTTTATTAAACTACATGAACATACAAGCGAAATGGTCTTGGTATGTTGGTGCAAGAGGGGAAAAATAACAGGAAATAGTTAAGATAAAAGTTAAAAAGCATAATAAATAAAAATAAAAATGAAAGTAAGGTGCAGTTAACACTGGCTCGGAGCTGAACATGAGACCACGTGGCACCTCCTGACGCCCTGCACTGGGTAGCAGGAACTGTATTAACAAAAAGTTGAATGAGGATTTTAAGAAGTTATTTGCAGAATCAGAGTTATTTACGGGGTAGTGCAGGTTTCCTGCAGGGTGTCCATATGCAGAGAGCACAGTAGGGAAAATAAAAGGGGCTGGGGAACAATGTCAGGATCTGTAGGTGTCTGGGGACTTGTTAGAGAGGCCTACTGCTGTAGGAAAGAAGCTGTTCTTGAGGCGTAATGTTCTGGTTTTTATAGACTGTAGTAAAACACTCCCCTCTGGCCAGAGGGGAGTGTTTTGAAGAGACCATGGCCTGGGTGGGAAGGGTCAGCCATCTTTCCTGCTCGCCTCAGTGTCCCGGAGGCATACATGTCATGGAGGGACGGCAGGTTTCAGCCAATCAACCTCTCAGCAGAGTGAATGATATGCTGTGCTCTGCCCTTGTCCTTGGCAGTGGCAGCAGCACACCAGATAGTGATGGAGGAGGTGAGGATGAACTCAATGATGGCAGTGCAAAAGTGCACTATCATCGGCTTTGGCAGGTTGAACTTTTTCAGCTGCCACAGGAAGTACATCCTCTGCTGTGCCTTCTTGGTGAGGGAGCTGATGTTCAGCTCCCACTTGAGGTCCTGGTCGATGACGGTGCCCAGGAAGCGGAAGATTTCACAGTGTCGACTGGGGAGCCACACAGGTTGATGGGGGCGGGTGGGGTTGGGTACTTTCTGAAGTCCACAACCATCTCAAGTGTCTTTACAGCATTGAGCTCCAAGTTGTTTTGGCCGCACCAGGACACCAGATGGTCAATCTCCCACCTGTAGGTGGACTCATCTCAACCAGAGATGAGCCCAATAAGGGTGGTGTCGTCAACAAACTTCAGGAGCTTGACTGACTGGTGATTGGAGGTGCATCTGTTCATATACAGGGAGAAGAGCAGAGGGGAAAGGACACAGCCTTGAGAGAAACCGGTGATGATGGTCCGGGAGTCAGAGACGTGTTTCCCCAGCTTCACGTGCTGCTTCCTGTCAGATTAGGAAGTCGGTGATCCACCTGCAGGAGGATACAGGCACATGCAGCTGGAGGCAGCTTGTCCTGCAGCAGATCCAGAATGATGGTGTTGAAGGTGGAGCTGAAATCCACAAACAGGATCTTGGCATATGCTCCTGCGGAGTCCAGGTGCTGGAGGATGAAGTGGAGCACCAGGTTTACTGCATCATCCACAGACCTGTTGGTTCTGTAGGCAAACTGCAGGGGGCCCAGGTGTGGGTCAAGGCGCTCAAGAGAAGTACTTTATTAATCCCCGTGGGGAATTTCATCCACCTCATTTAACCCATTCCAACCCACACACTGGAAACAGCGGGCAGCCATGCAGCTAGGAGCAGTGGGAAGCAGCCATGCGAAGCACGGGGACCAACTCCTGCTCTTCTTGCCATCCTTTGGTCAGGGGCCCAGACAGGAGTATTAGCCTAACATGCATGTCTTTTGATGATGGGAGGAAACCACAGCACATGGAGGAAACCAACGCAGACATGGGGAGAACATGCACACTCAACACAGAAAGGACCTGGGACAGCCTGGGGTTCAGACCCAGGACCTTCTTGCTGTGAGGCAACAGTGCTAACCACTGGGCCACCATGCTGCCCAGTCAAAAGACGTCATTACCACAGAGGTCAGGGCAACGGGTTTGTAGTCATTGAGTCTTGTGGGCCTTGTTTTTTTGGGGGACGGAGATGATGGTGGAGGTCTTGAAGCAGCCTGGTACATGGCATATCTCCACTGAGGTGTTAAAAATGTCTGTGAACACCGGAGACAGCTGATCAGCCCAGTACTTCACTGAAGTACTGGGCTGATCAGTGCTGAAGTACTACTTCAGGGTGGAGGGAGAGACAGAGTCTGGTCCAGCAGTTTTGCAGGGGTTCTGTCTCTTGAACAGCCTGTTAACGTCCCTCTCCAAGATGGAGAGAGTCATCCTCGTGGTAGAAGAGGAGGGGGCCTCTAAGGTGGGCAGTTGTGAAGAGGCCCGGGCCTCTGCTGAAGCGGGGGAGGATGGGGCTGGTGGCCAGGAGCTGGTGGGTGGAGTCACAGGGGATGGTGTCAGGACTGTCCCATTGTCTCTCAAATCAGCAATAGAACTCATTCAGATGGTTGGCCAGGCGCAAATCATTGGTGGAGTGGGGGGGGGCTTTCAGTTTGTAGTTGGTAACCTGTCTCAAGGCCCTTCCAGACAGAAGCCGAGTTGTTTTTTGAGAACTGCTGTTGAAGACCCTCGACGTACAGTCGTTTAGCATCTCTTACCGCCTTGCTAAACCTGTATTTAGACTATTTAAATGGGACCTTGTCCCCACTCCTAAAAGCTTCCTCCTTTTCCAACCTAAGCTGTCTGGGTTTAGCTGTAAACCAGGGTTTGTTGTTTTTGTAACTAACCCTGACGTGTGATGGTACACAGGCTGTCCTCACAAAAGCTGACATTAGACGTCACAGCATCAGTGTACTCATCCAGACTGTTGGTGGCAGACCTGAAAACATTCCAGTCACTGCAGTCCAAGCATGTGCGAAGATCCTCCATAGCGTCACTGGCCCACTTCTTCTCACAACAGGTTTAGAGAGTTTCTGCCTGTATGCAGGGACCAGGTGAACCACGACATGGTCAGGGGCCAAGTGCAGCGTGGGGGAATGCTTGATAGACACCGTTGTTGTAGCGTAACAGCGATCTGAAGTGTTCTCCTCCCTGGTGAGGCATTTAATCAGATCACGGTATTTAGGCAGTTCATGGCTGAGATTCCCTTTGTTAAAGTCGTCAAGGACAGTAACGTAAGAGTCTGGGTTTGTCTGCTCCACACACACTATCTGGTTGGCAAGTATGCACTGTGCCTCCTGCACGGCGGCCTGCGGTGGAATGTAGACACTGGCCAGAGTGAAAGACGTGAACTCACGGGGGGGTTAGAAGGGTTTACAGTTGATGAAAATGTCATTACGTGCAAATGTGAACTGGTGTGATGGTTTTACTATACGGGACATCTCAAAAGAGACTGTGTTGCGATAAAGAAGTTTAACTTCCAAGTTCTGTGTAGTAATACGAGATGCGTGTGTGAGGGCAGGATTTGGGCTGTTTTTACTTGAGTGGCCAGCCTAAGGCACGGGGCAAGCAGGGATAAACCCTGCGGTCAGGGCAGCACTGAATGTAATAAGACAGTGTAGGCCAAACTGTCTGAAACAATTCAGCTGCAATTTCACCTCAAACCACAATGAATCAGGGGGGAGGGCACTGTCAGACTGACAAAAAAAAAAAAAGAAAAGCCCTCAGACTTCATTCAGTCAACTGAAGGGAATTCTGACAAAAACCAAACTACTTCCCTTATTTGACTACTGACTTGTTTACGCGCGAACAAATAACCAGATCACAAACCGATGCAAGCATTCCTCCAGCTTTAGAAACAACCTTGTAAACAGGTTCATCAGGTTATCGTTACTGGGGAAAGGTCAAAATCACGGTAAGAACAACCCCTATTACGGCACCTAAATGTTGCCCAGTCTCTACAGTCGTTAACACGTTAATAACTTGGCTTTCTAAAACTGCACATGCAAAAGTTCACCAGGTTTTGTTTGAATGCTCAGTTTGCAATTGATTACCGTCTGCCAGTGTACACACAGTACAGATAAAACGGTCACCAGTTTCACGATAAACCACGGTAGAACTGCCGACGGCGAGTATCACCAGTTCAAATGTTAATTATCATTAAAACCATGTTTGATTACTGCGCTTTGAAAAACCCACGGTAAATACTGTCCAGCATCAACCAAAGTTGGAGACAGCCTCCAAGACATAGGGCTTCTTCTTCTTCTTATAATAATAATAATAATTATTATTAGTGTTTATTGGTGGTTGGCAAACTACCTTAGAGGTGCATTACCGCCACCAACTGGACTGGGGTGTAGAGCCAGGCACACAGGCGCAACATGCAACGTGGCTTGGCGGAGGGCAGTGACAGTGCTCTGGTGGAAAAGTTACAGCCTTCTAATGGGACTAAGTCTGAAGTGTGGTTGTTGTGTTCATTTGAACCTGCACTTGGGGAAATTTTTCATTAAAAAAAAAAAATTGCTTCATTAGCCAGCTAAACCACACAGAGTTGGGCTGAACAACAGAAAACCCTCCCAACAGCGGTGCACGAGACTGAAACAAAACAAAACGTACGAGCTCTTCTAGTCTGGCACAACCAGTGCTGCAAAATCTGTAAAAGACCAGATCTCATTACTTGAGCGTAAAATGTGGAGAAATGTCTTTTTGGCTGCCGTTTTCTTACCTGCGATGTGCACAAAGTGCAGTTACCTCTCACGGCCACAAGGCACATTTGATACGGTTTTCATATGTTTACATAAGCTATTCCAGGGTGTCTCCCCTCCCGCCGCCCAGTGACTAATGGGATAGGCTCCAGCATCCTCTTCCACTCTGACAGCAGGATAAGTGGTTTGGATAATGGATGGCCGGACAATATAAGACTTGGTGAAATTATTTTAGTGTGTTGTCAGTACTTTTTGAACATTTTCAGCATATTTTAACATGACCGCGATAATAACCGCGATAAGTTTGGCCGCTATAATCGTGACGTTAAATTCGCATACCGTTTCATCTCTAACACACAGACCAGTTAGCTAACAAGACGGCGGATAGGGATGCTCCCATAATGGTGGTCCGCAATAACGCAAAAAAAATTTAAAAAAATCCTAAAAATAAAAAGACGATCGGTGGAAATTTTTGGACACGCTTGCCACGTCACTGCCACGTTCAGGCAGTAACAGCAGGAATTATGGGAGGAACTGATGTCTCGTGGGCTGATTAGTCAACGAAGCGGTATACCGTGTACTGGGCTTTAAAGGAAACTCGTTTCAAATCATGACAACCCTTAAAGCTGCAGTAGGCAACCTGAATATTCCAACGTAAAACCTTCCGCCTCTCTCGCTCTGCTGCCTCGTATCCCTCCGCACCGCTCCTCAGCCCCTCACACTCCCACAGCTCTTGCCATCTCCAAAATGCCTCTCTGATGTTGACCCTCATCTGATCTCTTTTTATTCAGCGCTTTCTTTGTCTCCCTACTCTCCTCCAAGGGCTTCCTTCTTTTGGCTTGTTTTGTACAATATGCCATTGTGAACAAAGGAGGTATTGGAAATTTAGCACAACTTGCCATAGCTCTTGACACAACTCCTGTGTACACGCCGCCCCGCCGAACCAAGACACAGAGAACCCGGGTAACCCTTGTTTGTACAGAGTCGCTGTGATTGGCTGGTTACATGGTGGCTAACTCTGATTGGTTGTTTGATTCAGATCATGTGCAGTATTTTTTTTAAAACTAAGTACAAAGGGCTGGGCGCTCACAGACATACTTTTTTTTAAAGGAACCCTTCAATTAAATATTGTTTGTGACATGCAATGGTCAAAATTAGTTATTTCAACCAAAGTTATAATGAAATAATATTGCCTACTGCAGCTTTAAATAGTGCCTTTGGGTCATTGATTTCCATGTAAACACACTATGAAAGATGACACCGGGGTGTTGTGCTTTAAAGACAAAAGAGGAAAGAAAAGTCTTTTTTTTTTTAAATATAATGTAGCCTTTTAAAAAAAAACTACCCAAAGAGAAGGACATATCTACAGAAGATGACATCCCAATCCACCTCCATGTCTTATAGCTGGTGTCTTAAGAAGCGTTTGATTTGGTGCATAGGTTGATTGATGGATGGATGAGGAATAAAAAGTATAGGCAGACACAGATTGCACTGAAAGCGTGAAAATCAGGCGACCCCAATCCTGCAAAACATCCATCAGAAAATGCTTATTTCCACCAACAACACCAGTCGGCCTGATGGAAGGGACTATATTTGCGCAATATCACTGACAAAGATGCAATATTCGTGTACAATATCCACACGGAAATGCTCGTATTACAGTACAAAAATAGCTACACCACAATGTAAAGAAGCTGGAAGATTTTTATGTGGCGTTTTGAAGTAAATTTGTATGCAGACAGACTATTGAAATTATGCAGGAATCCAGCCATTGATTCGATTATTCAGACCTTTAACCTCCCGATGAGGAGGTCCGAGATCCACACATACCACATACCATACGTCCCGTCTGCCTGAATGATGAATGGAACATTCCCGTTCCAATGCAGGGTGACATCCTGGACTCATATAAGGGGGGGGGGGGGAGGACACTACAACGGATCACGATAAGATGGCCGACCATGCCACAACACCTGTTTTGAGGACTGCATTAATGCATCCATACTTCGACCACTGTGACTTGTCGTTTTCTGACAGAGAACCGGGCCATAAATACTGATGTGTTTAAAGTCTGCAGCCGGCGAAAGCAAAGCCCCGGGGGCGATCGCTTCCCGACTTGACGGATGGGATCCGGGTGATATTGGAAGGGAACAACACAATAAGTAAGCGGGGGACTGCTTTCAGCCTGTTAAGGGCTCCTCGGCAACTCGCGAGGCTCGGCGAGCTGCTGGGAAGCAGAGACTCTGATGGTGCAAGGATAGATAGAGGGAGGTGGGGAGAAAGAAGGAGGGGAAGGGGGAAAAAAAACATGCCGTGGCTTCGCAATGACGTCTAAATCATCACTCTCCATCCATCACCATCCATCACCCTCACACCCTCTCTCTCTCTCTCGCTCTCTCTCTTTACATAAGCAGATTAATGCACTGCAGTGTACAGGTCCTGTCAAAATGTCTCCATGGTTAGGGCCGTCTGGGTAGCGTGGCGGTCTGTTCCGTCGCCTACCAACACGGGGATCGCCGGTTCGAATCCCCGTGCTACCTCCGGCTCGGTCGGGCGTCCCTGCAGACACAATTGGCCGTGTCTGCGGGTGGGAAGCCGGATGTGGGTATGTGTCCTGGTCGCTGCACTAGCGCCTCCTCTGCTCGGTCAGGGCGCCTGTTCATGGGGGAACTGGGGGGAATAGCGTGCTCCTCCCACACGCGACGTCCCCCTGGTGAAACTCCTCACTGTCAGGTGAAAAGAAGTGGCTGGTGACTCCACATGTATGGGAGGAGGCATGTGGTAGCCTGCAGCCCTCCCCGGATCAGGAGAAGGGGGCGGAGCAGCGACCGGGACGGCTCAGAAGAGTGGGGTGATTGGCCGGATACAATTGGGGAGAAACGGGGGGGGGGGGGATCCACAAAAAACAAAAGAAAGATGACTGGAGGGGGACGCTAAACAAAATGTCATGTACACAGGCTACATGTTCGTCATCGGCATCACTCATTCAATACTTTCTACGATTGCCGCACCCTCCAGGCGAGGGTGTGTGTTCATATGTGTGTGTGTGTGTGTGTGTCTGTGTGTGTGTGTCAGTGTGTGTTCTAGTTTAATATGTTGCCATTCCCCTGCCAAGTCCAGAAGGCTGTTTCCACAGTAAGGGCGTGATGAGAGAGACTTGAGTAAGTAAGGACTACTTGACTTGCATCATCATCTGTGTGTGTGTGTGTCTGTGTGTGTCTGTGTGTGTCTGTGTGTGTGTGTGTGTGTGTGTGCGTGCGCTACGGGGGCGTTCAACTTCTACTCGGCCTCTGACTCGTATCCAAAATACAGCATGGACAACCGCCCCTGCTTAAGGGCAGACTGTTTAACTGAAGGAAACCAGTTGTGCCTCTGAAGCATGCTGCTGTCTTATTGATCGGTTTGTGCTGCTCAACCACCCCCACCTCCACCTCCACCTCCGCCCTACCTGCCACCTGTTTGGATCTGCTTGCGTTCTGCTACGGGGACGGTGCTCCGTGTTATTGATTGTGAAATCATCGCACTCTAGGTGCCATCTGTAAATAGCGGGCCGTCAAAGCTTGACATTAAAATACTTCAGATACGGTCCGGGTGGCGTGGCGGTCTCTTCCGTTGCCTACCAACACGGGGGTCGCCGGTTCGAATCCCCGTGTTACCTCCGGCTCGGTCGGGCGTCCCTACAGACACGACTGGCCGTGTCTGCGGGTGGGAAGCAGGGTGTGGGTATGTGTCCTGGTCGCCGCACTAGCGCCTCCTCTGGTCGGTCGGGGCACCTGTTCGGGGGGGGGGGGGGGGAGTAGCGTGATCCTCCCACGCGCTACGTCCCCCTGGCGAAACTCCTCACCGTCAGGTGAAAAGAAGCGGCTGGTGACTCCACGTGTACGGGAGGAGGCGTGTGGTAGTCTGCAGCCCTCCCCAGCTCGGCAGAGGCGGTGGAGCGGCGACCGGGACGGCTCGGACGAGTGTGTGTGTGTGGGGGAGGTGGGGAAGGAGGTGGGGTGGGGGGTGGGTGGGGGGGGAAGGCATCTTTTACTCGGAACCCAACTGAGAACCTCAAAGTCTCCCTCCCTCCTCCCCTCCCTCCCGCCCTCGGTCTCTCCTCCTCTGCTCGCTGTAGCTAGGCAACACGAACTTGAAACGATTCAGCTGGTGAAGGCCGACCCGTCAAACACAAAGGCAAAACGAACCCAAGTTCTCTCTTTCGTTCTCCTTTTATTTTCTTTCGCTCCTCTCTTTCTTTCTGCCGCCCTTCATCTCTTTCATCAGGGGGAAGAAGGGAGCCGCGCGGTGTGAAGAACAAAACAAAACAATAAATGAAGCGTAACTGCGAAGAAACGGCAGGGAAACAGAGAGACGGGGGGGAAACCAAGAGCGACTAATTGACGCCCAATCGATCACAAGCCAGAGGCCCGTCTATGACAAGGCGCTGTCCCCCTGTGGCCTCGTTCACGCCGACCACCAGGACGGATACACCTGAGTGACACTGATTGCAGTCCAGAGGCGGTGCCGAGGCCGTGAAGGCCGGGGCCAGGCCCCCCCTCGCTGGGAGGTCGGGGTCCTACGGGTGCCGACACATGGAGAGGAGTCGGCCAATTAGAGACAACCACACTGGAGGGATGTGGAGACAAGCGAATGAAACAGAGCCAAGCAACCTGCTGAGGACTGGACAAATTAGGATGTTTATGGTGTGTGTGTGTGTGTGTTGACACACAATCACACTCCTCCCTGCTGAACCAAAACACACACACACACACACACAAGATGTCCTCACACTGGGCAAATAAAGACTTTCACATGCCCACGTTCTCTCTCTCTCTTTAACACACAAACCTCCATCCATCCATTATCCAAGCCGCTTATCTGAATTCGGGTCGTGGGGATGGGGGAGCCTATCCCAGCAGTCACTGGGCGGCAGGCGGGCGGGCGGGCGGACACCCTGGACAGGCCGCCAGCTAGGGACAAGTTAGTACGGCCGAGTCACCTGACCTACAGGTCTTTGGACTGCGGGAGGAAACCGGAGCCCCCGGGGAGAGCATGCAAACTCCACACACAGGACGGCACCCAAGGCTGGACTACCCCGGGGTTTGAACCCAGGACCTTCTTGCTGTGAGGCGACAGCGCTAACCCCTGCGCCACCGTGCCGCCCCTTACTAGCGCCTCCGCTGGTCGAACTCATATGTGCAAATCCGAATCCTGGTCAAAAGTCACATCTCAGCCTCTCTCCTTTCTCACCTCATTTCTATTCTTCACTACAGCCACTACTACCGCTACTACTACTACTACATCCACTACTACTACTACTACTACTACTACATCCACTACCGCTGCTACTACTACTGCTACATACATCCACTACTACTGCTACTACTACTACTACATCCACTACTACTGCTACTACATCCACTACTACTGCTACTGCTATTACTGCTACTACTGCTACTACTGCTGCTACTGCTACTACTGCTACTACATCCGCTACTACTGCTACTACTACTACTACATCCACTACTACTACTACTACTACTACTACTACTACTACATCCACTACCGCTGCTACTACTACTGCTACATACATCCACTACTACTGCTACTACTACTACTACATCCACTACTACTGCTACTACATCCACTACTACTGCTATTACTGTTACTACTGCTACTACTGCTGCTACTGCTACTACTGCTGCTACTGCTACTACATCCACTACTACTACTACTACTACTACATCCACTACCGCTGCTACTACTACTGCTACATACATCCACTACTACTGCTACTACTACTACTACATCCACTACTACTGCTACTACATCCACTACTACTGCTACTGCTATTACTGCTACTACTGCTACTACTGCTGCTACTGCTACTACTGCTACTACTGCTACTACATCCACTACTACTGCTACTCCATCCGCTACTACTGCTACTACTGCTGCTACATCCACTACTACTGCTACTACTACTACTACATCCACCACCACTGCTACTACTGCTACTACATCCACCACCACTGCTACTACTGCTACTACAGCCACTACTACTGCTACTACGTCCACTACTACTGCTACTACTACTACTACATCCACTACTACTGCTACTACTGCTACTACATCCACTACTACTGCTACTACTGCTACTACATCCACTACTACTGCTACTACATCCACTACTACTGCTACTGCTACTACTACATCCACTACTACTGCTACTACTGCTACTACATCCACTACTACTGCTACTACTGCTACTACATCCACTACTACTGCTACTGCTACTACTACATCCACTACTACTGCTACTGCTACTACTACATCCACTACTACTGCTACTACTGCTACTACTACATCCACTACTACTGCTACTGCTACTACTACATCCACTACTACTGCTACTACTGCTACTACTAGATCCACTACTACTGCTACTGCTACTACTACATCCACTACTACTGCTACTACAGCCACTACTACTGCTACTACTACTTTTGGCTGTTCCCGTTAGGGATCACCACAGCAGATCATCCGCTTCCATCTCTTCCTGTCCTCTGCTTCTGTGAATATACATACATATATATATGTGTGTGTGTGTGTGTGTGTGTGTGTGTGTGTGTGTGTGTGTGTGTGTGTGTGTGTGTAGGAAAAAACTTTTAATATATTACAGTACAAGCTTCTTTCATGCGTCACACGCTCATTAGCCGCCAATGTGTGTGTGACGCATGAAACAAGCTTGTACTGTAATATATTAAAGTATTTTCCCCTACATCTATCTTAATATTCCACTCATTTGCTGAGCACTTTTGTCAACAACACCATATATCTATCTATCTATCTATCTAGTATATATATATATGTGTGTGTGTGTGTGTGTGTGTGTGTGTGTGTGTGTATATAAGGGTAATTTCCTCAAAACAAATACACACACACACACACACACACACACACACACACACACACACACACACACACACACATAAACAAACCACATACATTAATCCGAGTTTAATGGAATTCATCCAAAACACCTTTCGGGGGCCAACAAAGTGTGTTTGTTTCACGCTAACAATAGAAATGTACTGTGGCACAACACCATCTGACTGTGTTTCCTCTCCTGTCACTGACCATCTGTCTCTGCAAAACATGATCCAGTCATCTCCAGGGGATTTACAGTGGTTAGGTCTGAGTACCGCTCGCCAAACCCTCCCATTTTCAGTGACTTACACCAAAATGCAGGCCAGGAGGAAGCTCAGTGGTGTTTCAAATGAGTCTGTTTTCAAACATGTCAAATCTAAAATCCCCTTTTTTAAACATGAAATCCGCTGGCTAGATTCAAACAGCGTCTTCTTTCCACTGCTGCCGCGCAAAAAAATAATGAATAATAACAAATACCCAACTTTACACACAGCCAAGCTAGTGAGGTCAACCCGAATGCTTTTGCCGTGTGGTGTATTTCCCCCACCTCATCACTACGACTGGATCTCTTCCCGACCGGCTGCCCCCCGACTCTCAGCGAGGTCCGTCCTGTGTCAAGCTGTGAAAGGAGCCGAGGACGGCAGGAGGGCCATCTGTGCCAAGCTCTGTCACGCTTGATCTGTGTTGACATTTCCCCACAACACACACTTGCGTATGTTCAATGCCATAAGCCTACGCACAGGTCTGTATAGTTGTGTTAACACACACACACACACACACACACACACACATATACAGAAGGGTGTATAAACATACGCACACACACATACGCAAGTCATTCCTTCACACTTGCCTTCCTAAATTCTCTCCATGACTTAAGGAAGAAAGTGGACAATAGCCAGTTTGGTGGAAGACGTGTGGTACACTGAAGGAGGGCAAACGCTGCGCAGGCCGACCCAGGCTACCGTTCACCATCAATACAGCCAAGAGTCAAGGCAATTTTATTTGTATAGCCCAGTATCACAAATTACAAATTTGCCTCAAGGGGCGTTACAGCAACACAACATCCTGTCCTTAGACCCTCGCACCGGGTAAGGCGCAACTCCCTAAAAAAAAAAAAACAAGGAGAAAAAAAATAGGAAAAAACCTCAGGGAGAGCAACAGAAGAGGGATCTCCCTCCCAAGATAGACAATGTGCAATGTTTAAAAAATTTTTTTTTAATTTTTACAAATATAAAAAAAAAAAAAGTTTTAATTTTTACAAATATAAAAAAGTTTTTTTAATTTTCAAAAAAATAAAAATATTAAATATTAATTTTTAAATAAAATTTATATTTTATAAAAATATTTTTATAAAAAAGAAAATTTTATAAATAAAATAAATTTAAAAATATTTTTAAAAAGCTCATTTATTATCTCTAAACTTCAATATATATATATATTTTTTTTAGTTAAGTGATTAATATGTAGGCTGAGTTCAAACGGATAAAAGAAAAAACAATGTTAGTTCCCACTTCCTGCATCCCTCTCCTGCATCTTGTTATAAATGAACCCATCTGTCGGTGGGTAAACTGTACTCTGACTGAAGCGAAGCGTCCCGCGCAGCTATCACATTTGGTCCGTCTGCATCGCCTTTATTGCCTGTCAGGGTGGGTTTCGCTACGCTGCCCACAGCAGCCAGAGGCCATTCCAGCCCAGCCAATCAGCAGCAGGTAATTACCTGAACACCTGCTAGCTAACGTGGTCAGCGCCACTGGTCCCATCTGATGGCCGTGAGCTCAATTAGCACGAGAGATTAGCCTCGGCTCTGCTAGAATCAACACAAACAACGCAGACCAACCTTGCTGCCCCACCAATGAATGCCCTGCTCAGGTTGGGATTACTTTTCACGGGGATCTGTAATTGTTACCATTACTCGCATCATCCAGGATTTTAATCCGGTACAGAACCTACCGTTTATCCAGTCACCACAGTGACCACGCTGAGGTCATATGTCCGTGTATGAAAGTCATGATCAAGCTAATATTTGAGATACTTTATTGATCCCGGTGGGGAAATTACGCTCTGCATTGCCATCCTAGCCGTGTAGTGGGTAGCCGCCGTGCTGCATCCGGGGACCAACTCCAGTTCTTCTTTCCATTGCCTCGGTCGGGGGCACAGACAGGAGTATTAACCCTAACATGCATGTCTTTTTGATAGTGGGAGGAAACCGGAGCGCCCCGAGAAAACCCGCCGCAGACACGGGGAGAATATGCAAACTCTACACAGAGGACAACCTGGGATGACCCCCAAGGTCGGACAACCCCAGGGTTCGAACCCAGGACCTTCTTGCTGTGAGGCAACAGCGCTAACCACTGTGCCACCGTGCCGCCCAATAATAATATATAACTAATATCCATCCATTATCCGAACCGCTTATCCTGCTCTCAGGGTCGCGGGGATGCTGGAGCCTATCCCAGCAGTCATTGGGCGGCAGGCAGGGAGACACCCTGGACAGGCTGCCAGGACATCATCACACACACACACACACATTCATACCTAGGGACAATTTAGTATGGCTGATTCACCTGACTTACATGTCTTTGGACTGTGGGAGGAAACCGGAGCACCCAGAGGAAACCCACACAGACACGGGGAGAACATGAAAACTCCACACAGAGGACGACCCGGGACGAACCCCGAGGTTGGACTATCCTGGGGCTCGAACCCAGGACCTTCTTGCTGTGAGGCGACCGCACTAACCACTGCACCACCGTGCTGCAATAACATGTTCCCCTTTTGGTAGCTGGCAGATTGACCAACAAGCATATAAATACATGAGCAAATATGTGGATTATGACATCTGCCATTTGGGACATTATCATTTGTTTGGAAGAAGTCACAGGTGCTTCATTCCATATGAATACATACGGCATGCCAAAACCACTATCACAAAACATTACTCAGTCATATCCTCATATCAAGGACAGGCCCAATGACGACTTGGATAGGCTCCAGCATCCCCGCGACCCTGAGTAAGGATAAGCGGTTTGGATAATGAATGAATGTATTACTCAGTCAAACTCAGTCCAATTCATTTAACGCTACTGCTTCTCCTTAATGCCCCTTTACCTCTTTTTGTGTATTCTGAAGTGCATCCGTTTTATTCTACAGTCTCAATAAACCCGTAGGGCAGATCAGGATTCCTTTTTAAGCCATTATATACTATCATCTACACATTGATCAAGCTCCATCCATCTTAACCAGTTGATGAGAACTAATATTGGATCTTGGAAACTAAAGTAAACCTCAACCCATCTGTCAACAGTGTGGAATAGTTTCAGTAGGTTGGATTCTCTTGAAATAAGTGTCATTTTATAGATTCTAGTAGAGTGACTTGTCTTGTGGGAGACAATTAACACATTATTTGGGCGGAATTGATCTGAAACAAGTGACATGGCACTGAACACAAGTACCCGTTAGCGGCCTCCCTCACTTGTGTTATGCAAAATAAAATTCAAAGGATAAATAAGTGACAAGAGGACTTGTCATGAACATTTTTTTTCCTATGCCGCACCCCAAGGAAGGTGCTGCAATAACTTTTTTTTTAATTAATTAAAAAAAAAAGTAATTTGTGCAGTGCAGCGAAGATTTCTCAAGGAAAAAAAAATGCTGGCTGCTTCATCCATGATTTGCGGACCATATGCCAAATCCACCACTAGCAGATGTAGAACTGACGTCATGTCATGAGGATGGCCTCCCGGAGTGGATGTGTGACTCAGTGCTCTTCCTCATCCTGCCATTTCCTTAAAACACACATTATAGCGCTGCTGTCGCGGAATAAAATATTAATCAAAAAATAAAAAAAACTTTGGTTCTTTTCTCTTAATTGCATGAATAGAAAGCAGAAATGGTCAGTTTTGTGACCTTTATGACTGTAGAGCCCATTAAGGGCATTGAAAACTTTTCCTCATCTTTACAACTTTCGAGAATACTTCTCCCGGCAGCAGCAGCAGCAGCAGCTTGGGTATTCCTCTCAGGTCCACACAGTGGTGGGTCCTAGTCTTTTTTTATTGGGCTGATTTAAGAGGCCATTTTCTACCTACTCTTTCAAAATAATGGGAGCCATTCATGGGCCGCAATACAGGAGTCGAATGGCTAAGCTAGAAGCTAGAGAGGATGAGGCAATAGAGGAAATGATGTTTCCCTCAATGATGATTTGGATCCATTTCAAGTTCAGCCGGAGCTTTTACTGAATCAAATCAATATGTGAAAGAGGTTGGGAGAAAGAAGAGAAGTCGAAAGCGAACAAGAGAGAGAGAGGACACACCAACAAGCTAGCTCTCACCCAGTGCTCCACACACACCATGGTCTACCCACAGCTAGCTAGCTAGCTACACGACAAGACTGCTCAGTATATGGTGCTAACGTTGTGTTATCCCTACAACATGAATAGTGTGATAATGCTGAAAATCATGACTGTTTCCCTTTAGAAATGTACCTTACATCCCACAGGTTTGTGAAGCTCAGTGAGGTCGGGCGCAGCGGTAAAGAGCTTCCTTATAAAGTTCACCTGTCTCTATGTAGCATCACAATCTCCTTCTGCTCTGGCGGGGAAGAGACATCGAGAGGAAGCGCCCCCCCCCCTCCACATTTCACAGGGGAAACAGCGCAGTAATTTCAGTAATGCGAGCAGCCTGCCGACAGCTGTGACCAAATGATCTCTTAAGCTTCCAAGCGCCACATCTAATTGCCAGCGAGTCTCACTCCCGGGCGCTCACACAGTCAAATGTGCCACTTGACTAAGCAAATAGATGGAGTGTGCTATGTCAGATGGATCTGGGTTATTCTATTCACAAACAAGTGCTACCATGTGTTTGATGTGCCCCTAATAGGCTAATACGGGCTATTGTTTGAACGAATGAACAAATTCAAAATTCAAATTAGGTAATACTTGGTGGACGGTTGGATGCACTTCCCCCCATATTTTCGTTTTTGTGGCACTAACCAAACATTTACATATGTCGCAAGTCCAATACTGAAAGGTGATAGGCTGCACCGATAACGGATAAGGCCCAAGACAAATCCTCAGTGTATTTTGGCTACCCTGTTGACGTTTCGGCCTGGTGGCCTTCACAGGAGCACGATGAAGAGCGTGCCCCGTGCCCTGATGAAGGTCACTAGGCCAAAAGCCTCAGGTCTGTTATGAGTGCAACCTAAAACCGTTGGGTATTGGACTTTTGACATTAAAGAGAAGTAATTCGGCAAAAACAAAACGAGAAAATAACAGTTGCTGTTAAACCATTAGTTTTACTAGAGTCTTTATACTGTGTGATATTCTTAGTCACCGATAGAGCCGAGTTGGTGTCCGCTCCAAGGACGTAAAGTATTTGTAGGATGATCCAAGCTTTCGCTGGAAGCGCTGATAAATTCAGAGATGACCTTGAGTTTGCTTTGAAAATTACAGCCATAAAATGGCCTGATTATCAGGAAAGCCACGTCTCTCTCAATTTCACCTTCCCTCTCTCTCTCTCTCCCTTACCAATTAATATGAAATAAGTCCTTTTTTATGACTTGTTCATTGTAAGTTTGAATATCAACATAAACCTCTAACTTCTATGGTTTGTTCCAGTCATGCACTTCCTTGATTTCTGTGTGCTTCAATGGAAAAGCATGGGTTGCTGAATTTCCATCCATACGGTTGGTGCACTAACTTATTAGCCTATTTTGAGAGCGTACAATCTGGAACTGGTAGTTATCTAAAAGTGAAAACAGTACTGAAAAAAAAACTCAGCTCCCATTATTAGCAATCAGAGATGCTAATGATCCCCCCCGAAATGGAACAATGGAATTTGCTGATATTTATTTCTATTACCTCCAGGCCACGACCACATCTTTTGCCAAGATTTTCCCAAATAGACCTTTTTTCCATAAACATGGCCAACACACTTCTGTTCTGCCTTGGCAGGGCAAAGATTGGTTCACACTAGTGCCAACAGTGTTAAGAAGCCAACTTCCTGTCACCGCCGATTATGTCCGCGATCACTTATTTTGTGTTTAAGAGTGGCCGATCACAGGTCGTGTCATTGAAATATCTCTTGTGTTCCTGTTGTCAGACAACTGCAAGACTATAAAAATGGATTTTCATCGAGGGTCACAAAATGTTAACAACTTTGCTTTGCAAGTTAGCATTTTATAATCCTCAATCAATCACTGTTTAAGAGTTGTGCAGTCGCCCGATAACGGAAACAGAAACAGTCCACGTCAACGGCAACACCTGTATTGTGTGATCGGCTTTGTTAAAAAAAACAAAAACAAAACAAGTGACGATGGATATAATCGGAGGCGACAGAAAGTGAACGTTTTAACACTGTCGGCAATGGGCGGCACGGTGGCGCAGTGGTTAGCGCTGTCCCCTCACAGCAAGAAGGTCCTGGGTTCGAACCCTGGGGTTGTCCAACCTTGGGGGTCATCCCAGGTCGTCCTCTGTGTGGAGTTTGCATGTTCTCCCCGTGTCTGCGGTGGGGTTTCTCCGGGTGCTCCAGTTTCCCCCACCATCATAAAGACATGCATGTTAGGGTTAATGCTCCTGTCTGTGGCCCCTGACCGAGGCGTGGCGAGACGAACTGGAGTTGGTCCCCGGGTGCCGCACGGCGGCTGCCAATTGCTCCTAGCTACACAGCCGGGATGGGTTAAATGCAGAGCATGAATTTCCCCACCGGGATTGATAAAGTATATCAAAATCAAAACAAAAAAACACGACGAACCAACCCTGCCAAGACAAAGCAGAGGTGCGCCAGCCATTTTGGGGAAAAATGTCTATTGCAATTTCAGTTCTTCATTCAACTGAAATTCTTCAAAATGTGACCGCCTGTTTCTGTTTCAGCCTTGCTGACACTTCAGTAATGCCTGGCATCTTACGAAGACCCCATATAGCGGCCTGCCCTGTCCACAGAGACCGTCAGCCTGCCTGCTAGCAGCTGCTCCACACTCCAGCAAGCAGCCACTTCCACGGCAGTCGGGGGGGGGGGGGTTTATGAGCTGCACAGTGTGACCCGCTCCGTGTTACTATTACAGACATAATAATCATCATCACGCTGCGCCTATTTAAATCCTGCATTTCCTGTTTGTGATTCCGAAGCGAGCGAGAAGAGAAAATGTTCGGAAAAACCCGAGCGTCGTGTCCAATTCTTCCATGATATAAGCTGATTCAAAAAGTGAGGGGGGGCACAAAAGCCATAATGAGAGTCACAACGAGGTGGGTGTGCTACCTAACGCTCCCCCGTGGCACCGAGGCAAAAACGAAGGCACGCCTTGAACTCCCTTACATTCACGGTCCACAGGCTTTCATTTCTCACCGACTTACTCAAAAACGTCACAGAAGTCGACAAGTCTACGTGGGTGTGAAACGAAATGACCGTTAATTCTCTAGGGGCCTTTCTAGTCTGAGGAAATCAAACCCCTAACCTCTGGCAAGATCAGTGCCATGCTCAAGGAATAGGCTGATATTACATAGGCTGATATTACACCAGCTGCTCTACCAACTGAGCTACACAACATAAAGTGTGTGTGCTTTTGTGTGTATTTGTGTGTGCATGCACCGGTTTATGCATTTATTGAGCCTACCGAGCACATTATCGTTCTCTTCAGATGGACCCAGCGCTCATCGGCCTTCTCCTCTCCTTCCAGAACGCCGATGTATGTGTTGGGATCCTTCGTCTTACGTCGGAGAGGATCAACCGTCTGCCGTCATCAGGACGAGAACTGAATTATTCATGGTGAGAACAAGTGCAGACCCTTCAAGCGAGGGCCCTTTGGCGATTACTTTAGGCTCAGGTGGTTGAGGCATGAGAACAGACTACAATCGCACACATACAACCACCCCCGACTGGCCACCTCCGGATTTCTACTGTTTAAAGCTACCGTCCTAAAGATTTGCACGTAAACAAATGTCCTTTTTTTCATTCTTGCTCATCTTAACGGTTACTGACTGACCTCACAACGGGAAAAAAGAAACAGAGTATGGAAAAAAATCACAGACAGGAAAAGCGTCACAAACATCTAAAAAACAACGAAGAACACAAGTGCAGTCGTAAGAACACAGAACTGCATCTAAGAACAGAAGCAGATTGTTAGACTTGTGACAGTAGTTCTTGATCTGCAATGGCAATACAAAGACATGAGCACCAGAAATGACCAAAATCAAGAAACAACACTAACGACGAGCAGTAGCGACTCTGCCAGCAATCCGTCGCACCAGAAGGCTATGGGACCTCCGCTATCCGACAGTCCCAGACACAGAGTTTACCAACACAGCCCGGATGACGTACAACATGTCTCTTTTTGTCACCTCATTTGCCCATTTTTCCCCCTTTGATTTGAGGAGATATGTTTTGTCTTGGCTTGCACTTCATCTCACCTTGCCTCTGTTATCTATTCCTGCAAATACAGATATGTAGGTGGAAGAAGAACTTTACTGTCCAGATAGTGAACAAATCTGGCACAGAATCACGTCTTAAGTTTTGACTGGGCCTTTAAGATGGGCCTTTGCAGGGGCATCTGGGTAGCACGGCGGTCTACTCAGTTGCCTACCAACACGGGGATCGCTGGTTCGAATCCCCGTGTTACCCCTGGCTTTGTCGGGCGTCCCTACAGACACAATTGGCCGTGTCTGCGGGTGGGAAGCCGGATGTGGGTGTGTGTCCTGGTTGCTGCACTAGCGCCTCCTCTGGTCGGTCGGGGCGCCTGTTCGAGGGGGGAGGGGGAACTGGGGGGAATAGCGTGATCCTCCCATGCACTATGCCCCCCCGGCGAAACTCCTCACTGTCAGGTGAAAAGAAGTGGCTGGCAACTGCATTGGAGGGGGCATGTGGTAGTCTGCAGCCCTCCCTGGATCGGCAGAGGGGGCGGAGCAGAGAGAAGGACGGCTGGCCGGATACAATTGGGGACAAAATGGGAGGAAAAAAAGAAAATAAAAGACGGGCCTTTGAGTTATGCAGCCAACATGTTCTAGAAGGGATCATGTACAACTAATTTTAAGGAGGCTTTCACACTATTGCACCATTTTATAAAGTGGTCATAGCTAACGCTGAATACAGAACTCACTTGATCAGTTAGCATAACCACCAGAGCCTCCGCCTACATGCCAACTAAAGCCACTGCTGGGGCATCAAGAGACGGAACCAGTTTTCCCTCCCCATCCATTCAGTCACAGAGTAGGGGGACAAAAAAATCTGACGTGACTTCCGTGGCACGAGTCACGACCCCAACAGGGTTGACAATGAGGCGTTTTAGCCCTCTCGTCCACACAGAGAGACACAGTCTTTTATTCTAGTAAGCATTCGCCATCAGTGATCTGGGGGGGCTCCGGGCCTTCGCTTTATCAGGGCTGGCAGCGGACCGTTATGATGGGAGCTTCTCTGGAGACTGCAGCACCATCGGGGAGAGGGAATGAGGGGTATGTGGGCGGTAGATGCAGCTCCCACGCGGAGGCCCAGTCAGACTGAATGAGGCACCAGAATGAGACTGTCACGGGCAATTGCGTTTTCATTAAGACTTTGTGAATCAGTCAATTTGTTTTTCAAACGGAGACCTTTCCCTCTGAAGTGATTTGCGATTCCTCTTGGGGTAATCGCTTGCTGTCACGGGAGGAAAATGTAAAAAAAAATAAAAATAATAATAATAACAATAATAGTCAAGTAAATAAATGGTTGTTGTGTTGACAATGCTTGTGACGATAGGCTGCAACAGATGTGTTTCAAGTTATGTTTTGACCCGCAAAACCAGGGCTTTTTTTTCTGCTGTTTGCTGAGGTGCAGCTCAAGAGCCAATAAGCAGCCAACAGCGTGAGGCTAACCTGTCAGCGTGAGGCTAACAGGTTAGCCTCACGCTGGGCCTTTCAAGCTGAATGCTATTTTTCCCAGTTTTGAAACAGTAAATTCTGCCTGCGGTGAAATCTCCAGAGCATGGAGTGCGTGGGTTTCCTCCGGGTGCACCGGTTTACTCTCACCATCATAAGGACATGCATGTTAGGGTTAACACTCCTGTCTGTGCCCCTGAGCAAGGCAGTGGAAAGAAGAACTGCAGTTGGTCCCCGGGTGCTGCAGCTGCCCACTGCTCCTATACAATAGGATGGCTTAAACGCAGAGAACACGTTTCATTGTAAGAATACAATGTCGAATAAAGTGCTTTAAAAAAAAACTGGGGCATCTGGGTGGCGTGGTGGTCTATTCTGTTGCCTACCAACACGGGGATCGCCGGTTCGAATCCCCGTGTTACCTCCGGCTTGGTCGGGCATCCCTACAGACACAATTGGCCGTGTCTGCGGGTGGGAAGCCGGATGTGGGTATGTGTCCTGGTTGCTGCACTAGCGCCTCCTCTGGTCGATCGGGGCGCCTGCTCAGGGGGAGGGGGAGCTGAGGGGAATAGTTTGATCCTCCCAGGCGCTACGTCCCCCAGGTGAAACTCCTCACAGTCAGGTGAAAAGAAGCGGCTGGCGACTCCACGTGTATGGGAGGAGGCATGTGGTAGTCTGCAGCCCTACCCGGATCGGCAGAGGGGGTGGAGCAGCGATCGGGACGGCTCGGAAGAGTGGGGTCATTGACCAGATACAACTGGTGAGAAAAAGGTGGGAAAAAAAACTGTACATAGTGTAAGTGTAAATACTGGCAGACAGACTTCATTCTGACAGGTTTTCAACAAGACATCCATCTATACCATCACAAAAGCATTAAGATAGAGAGGCCTTTTGGAAGTTGAGGTTTCTGGTTTGAATCCCCAAACCAGCCGGATAGGAACTGAGAGAGCTTTTCCACCTACGTATGTCAAAGACCACCATGACAACGGACAACTGTTCCACTGGAGCTCACTGAGCAGCAACACAAGTCCGTGTCTGCACCAGCTAGCTCGCATGTGCTAGCATGTGAGAAGGTGACGCGGGGCATCCCCGAAAAACGGCATGCATGCTCAGACGACGCCACCTGAAAAACATAAGGTCAGAACTGATCGCTTAGAGGCGATGACCTTTTACAGGAATAACTGTGCCAGTTATTTGGTATGCAGGGACAGGCGAGGTCCTAGGGGACAGGGGACAAGCAAAGAAACTTGGGGCCGAGACTCTTTCTCAGACAACGAGACATGACCGACACTTGAGACCCAGCCAGAGCCCTTGCCTGCGGTAGTTGGGGTGCAGGAGGGACGGGTGGCGCTGTCACGGGATGGACGGCCCCGCGGGGTAGATGGACAGACAGATGAAAAGACGAAGGGTCACGGAAGTGTCACAGTCTACCGCAACACTGAACGTGAGATGAATCGCCACCCGTTTCTATGCACTACGTGTGCTTGCCATACCCTGGGGTGAAGGTGCAAAGGGCGTAGCTGACCTGCATGTGTGTCAGTGCAAATCGGGCTCTTGCCCTCCTTCCTCCTGCCTGCTTTCCGTTCTGTCTGTCGATCAAAGAATTTGAACGTGTCCTGCCGCTGGTTCAGCTGCATGCCAAATATGTAAAGGGAGATGTGTGAGTGTGTGTGTGTGTGTGGGGGGGGGGGGGGTAGCAGCAAGAGAGTAAGTAGTAGGTATATCCTCTTGTCCAGTTGTGAACAAGTTGAAATGAAAAATCAAGAGGACTCCTTGCCTTGCCGGCAATCCAAATAAAATCATATATACGTGATACATCTGGGTCAAGCAACTGGAATCCAGAGTTAGGAGACTCCCAAGGCTCATCAACTGGGCAGGAATAATCCAATTAGCTTTTCGATACCAGCATCGCTCTGTGTGTGTGTGTGTGTGTGTGCGCGCCTGCACAAGTGTAAATGCTTCAGAAATAACTAACTCTAACACCGACGAGACAGAGATGAATGCTGGGCCCACGGCCGTTGCTCATTTACAGATGTCTGCGTTAACTAACAAAACCATCTGGGTCAGCCATCATCTCCCCCATACTGCTCGGCTGCCCCCTTTCGCTCCCATTTCAGAGACACGTGCCACCAAGGCTGACCCGCTCCTGGCTTTACAGGCGGCGGCTGGGAGGACAACGCAACAACACGATGCATCCTAATCTCCCTGGGATATTAATAGCTCCTTGTCTTTATCACTGTGATGACGGGGAGCGATGCTTCCCGAGTACCGGCTCACCATCTCCCGACTTTGATTCATGAATCTCTCTCGCGTTATTAACGATGACTTGGTTAACCTGTTGATCCCCCACACTCGTCCCTCTGGGATAGCACAAAACTTCCTCCAGTGTGCTACCAAACACATCTATTTCAGTCGGTCTCATCACCGGCTGTCAGGTCTAGGGATGGGGGGTGGGATGGGGGGGGGTTCATGTAAGAATCGCAATTCTCATCTCCTACGATTCTGAATAGATTCACAAATCCCCAAAATCGACTTTTAAAAACGCCTCTTTTTCCCAGTCTGAAGTGGCCTCCTCGCCGCTGGCAATGCTGACTTGCCGCGCGTTAAATTTTTTAAATTTTTTTTGCCACGTTGCAAAAAAATCAACTTTGATAACCGGACTTCAAAACGCTTGCTGTTCGGGATACGTGCTCCTCCATTTTTCTACTGAGTTTTTATTCGGGTGGAATCTGCCTGAAATGAGAAAAGAAGAGAAAGGAGGCCGCGCAAAACTGGCGAATGAAAGTGCCGGGATTTTCCATCCGGGCAATCTCGAGCGATCTCCCTCCCCGGGCTTACTTAACCTCGGTGTCAGTAGCGGCCTGAAAACCTAACTACCAACCGAGTGAGCCGGTGTGTCCGCGGCTTTTGACGTCCCCCTTTGTCTGAGCCAGAGACAACCGATGGGGCGCGCCTTGATGGCCCAAAAGATGCCCGGAGCCAAGGCCGCGGCGTTGAACTTCACAAACCGGAAGCGGCTCGATCGCCGCTCGTGAAAAGGACAGACTACACGCCCCGCAAATTTGCCAATCCATAAAAGGCTAAACCCAAACGGGCATGATAAAATAGGATTAATGCGTGAGCCTCGAGAGTAATGCGTGAATCCAACGCCTCGCGTTCCTCCGACTGGGCCGAATCATCCGCCGCAGAGGAAAACGAGGAGAGAATTGGACCGCGGAGGCGTAAACCAGATTACACTGTGATTGGTGAGGGAGAGGGGCCACTTGAAAAACTCCCATTTATACAAGCGGGTTGTTCACTGAGGAAAGTGTGTGTGTGTGTGTGTGTGTGTCTCTGTGTGTGTGTGGGTGGGTGGGTGGTTGCGGAGTCATCACAGTCAGCAGTTCTCACGGCTAATTTTCTTAATAGTCACACGCTCGGCACAGCCAGGGCCACAAACACTGACGAACAAGCACTCACAACAGTGCGTTTGTAACGCACGGGCGCGAGCGCGACCCGCAACAAACAAAATCGTATCATAAACCGTAAGCGCTGTATGACGGAGAAACTTGCCTCGTGCTTCCATTTCACGCACAACCGAAGTTTCGGGAAGCGTTAAAATTGGTTTTCATACCAAAAATAACCGTGCGCTTGGTGCAGTCCCATAATCAGGACCGACGCAAAATCCCGATCGACGTAGCCGCGGCCAAATGAGCAAGACAACATGAAATCTTTTAAACGTTACAAATCGATTTTTGACAATACCGTGTTACAGAGTTTCTTAACGGAAATATTCTACCGACTCAAGTCAACGTAAATCCATTTCTTTCCGATGTTTTGGACAATTTGTTGACATTCGCAGTTTCCGCTCAACCCCTCTAACACAGTGTGTCATAATTCACCTACAAAACATTTCAAATGAAACCTTTTTCTTTTTTCCTTTTTTTGGATTTGCTCCCCCTTTTCTCCCCAATTGTATCCGGCCAATTACCCCACTCTTCCGAGGCGTCCCGGTCGCTGCTCCGCCCCCTCTGCCGACCCGGGGAGGGCTGCAGACTACCACATGTGGGGTCACCAGCTGCTTCTTTTCACCTGAGAGTGAGGAGTTTCACCAGGGGGGACGTAGCGCGTGGGAGGATCACGCTATTCCCCCCCCCCCAGTTCCCCCTCCCCCCTGAACAGGTGCCCCGACCGACCAGAGGAGGCGCTAGTGCAGTGGCCAGGACACATACCCACATCCGGCTTCCCACCCGCAGACACGGCCAATTGTGTCTGCAGGGACGCCCGACCAAGCTGGAGGTAACACAGGGATTCGAACCGGCGATCCCTGTGTTGGTAGGCAACGGAAAAGACCACCACGCCACCCAGATGTCCCCAAAAATGAAACCAACTTTGGCAAATAAACGCTTCGTAGTCAATTTCGCAGCTAATACGCTGCTTGCCATAGGGAACCATCACGTCTCTCTGCATCACAAGGAGACTTTGTTACTAATTTCCTCATAACGAAAACAAGCCCAGTCAAACAAACGAGCTTAACCAAGACCAGGTTAATGACACTTGTCCATATGAGACAGCCATACAAAGCCTCACTCCTCTCTAAGACCCCTGCTGTGTGCCAGAGTCCCATTAGCGGCCTAGTGAAAGGGTCAGCGGGTCGGCCCTGATGACTCGAGTAAACACACCAAACCTGGATCTACTCCTTGCGGCGCGAGGGGCCTTCGCTCCCGAGAGGCAAAACTTTGGATCAACTCTGCGACGTTTACCGGCGAGGCGATATTGGTGTTTGAATCCCGAAGCTGCAAACGCATCCGTCGTTTCAGACGCGGCGGATTTCAACATCCTTCGGTCGTTGCTGAAATGAGAGCCGAGGAAAGAGCCCTGAGCGAACAGTCAGCAGCCCAACGCGATGTGCTCCAGCTTCCTCACTCCGTTGCTGACCGAGCCCCCGTGAAGGATGTGTGACATGACCAATATAACCTGGGACGCACCTCAATACCCGTTCACCTGGTCCCAATAAATCCCCATTTGGAGGAAAGTTTGTTGTTTGAGAGCAACAACGCTGAAGAGCATCGTTTTCGCATGACACCTAGGAGGTGTTTGAGCAAACCAATGCTAGGTACCCTAAAGATCCATGGCAATAAAGCAGGGGTTTGGATATTAGTGGACTAGGTACTGCCCCAAACACACCCGCAATAGAAACCTTTAGCTATAATCTTCAGGATTATAACATTATCACAGAAAGTTGAATCAGTTCGTCGGGACACAGCGTTTATCGGGAGCAACGTTTCGTCGCTCACGTCTTTATGCATGCTCAACAATCCGTTATCCGAACCGCTTATCCTGCTCTCAGGGTGGCGGGGATGCTGGAGCCTATCCCAGCAGTCACTGGGCGGCAGGCGGGGAGACACCCTGGACAGGCCGCCGGGCCATCACGCAGCTCAATAATCCAGGTAAGAAAATCAAAGGAGGCTGCATCAGTTGCGATGCCGTGCCTGCAAACATTCCCCAGTCCTCTGTGAATAGTTCACATGGCCGTGGAAACTCTAGTTAATGGTCACGCCAACATCTGCATATTACATTACATTAGATTACATTATGTTACATTACATTACAGTAATTTAGCCGATGCTTTTATCCAAAGCGACTTACAATAAGTGCATTTAACGCAGGAAATCAGGAGAACTACTAGTCATCAGAGGTCGTAAGTGCATCCTCTCTCTCAACAAGCATCTGAGAACAAAAGCAGTGCTAAAGTAAAAGTGCAATAGATTTTTTTCAAATAAATGAGTGAATACAATAAGTGCTAAGAGCAAGTAACGGGGCAGTAGTTCTTGAAGAGGAAATTGCATGTGTTAGGCAGTGTTAGTCAGCATACACAACTGTATCCTCAGTTACATCAGAATTGAATGGTATACACTGACGGACGGATTTTCACAGGACACGTCTGCACTCTTACTTGATAGGACTACAGCTTGATTCATAATCTACCTCTGTCGATGGTAAAGAAGACGGCACGAAAAGAGACGACAGTACTCATCACGGTGTTCGCAAATGTGCAAAGATGGGAGACGTGGCCTTGCAGCTTGATTCCTTGGGCATCCATGGACATTGCAAAACTGTCTTTGGCAGGGACATGCGCAGACATTTGGAGGGGCTGTTGCTCTAACTAGAGCCCTCACACAAGGTCGACAACACGCCCATGACACTGATCGTTGGTTTCGGTCGTTGTGCAGCTGTATTGTTTATAAGGGGTGGGGATACCTGCAGTCAGTTGAGACTGAAGAGGTCACTTAGTTGAGCGATGAAACGTTTCTGTCAATAAATGTCGTGTCCAGATGAGCCGATTCACCTTTCTGGGATTTCCTCGCCTGGATTGTTGCGCTTGCGAGACATAAGATTGTGTTTTTAAACCAACGGGTTGCTTACTTGACTCAGAAACTTTCTTCTTCGTCTACTTTCAGCTTGTTCCCCGTTTCTCAAGGATCGCCACGGCAGATTGTATCGTTTCCATCGGTACCCTGTGAGGGCACAGCACCGACGGTGGCCGTTGCTAACCCGGGCCTCAACTGATCCGGTCTGGTCTTGTCAAGCCGCATAATGATTTGGCAAAATTTGACATCGGATGCCCTTCCCGACACAGCAGCTTCCTCTACGGACGGGAGCAGAGGTAAAGCGCCGAGCCCACGCCTGTCACCATGACTCAGAAACTTTGATAGCAGGAAATACTTTGGAGTTTATCGGTTCAAGGCCTACTTCCAGGTGTATTCCAGAAACTTAGCCCATCGATGAGGGTCTGGACAGATTCACAGGGTTTTACTGTCATTATGCCTTACTTGCCTTTCCCACAAGGAGAATACTGGTATGCCTGCTTGAAAGTGCGGCTAAACACCTTGTAAATCCTGACACGCCTTTAATGATTACCTTCAAGGTGTCAACGCCATTATGCCACGGCCAAGTTGCAACCTCCTCTCTAAAATCGTTTGTTTCATTTTCTTTTTGCTTTGCTTTTCAGCTTCTGGCATTTCCCTGCTTCAACATGGCAGCCCATCAGCTCAGACATGGCAGGGTGCACATTTTTGTTGTTGTTGTCGTTTTTTTTTTTCCATTTGGCTGCTTTAACAAAGTCTCCTCTTCCTTCCTTACAGTCCACTATGCAGAGCAGTACTTATGGTATCAATTAGTGTTGAGTCACATTGTTGGTCATTTCCTATTTAGTTCCCAATGAGGCCTCTCAGAGAATAGACACCCCGCGGTAAATGTGATCCGGCGGCATCGCGATACTGTCGACTGGGACACATATTAACACTGATCCTTCAGCACACTGGCTCAAACTTTCCCTGTGTCATGTACACACACACACACACACACACACACACACACACACACACACACACACACACACACACAATTTGATGACGCAAGTCAAATAGTCCTTAGCTAGTCAAGTCTCTCTCATCACACCCGTACAGTACAAACAGCCTTCTGGACTTGGCAGGAGAATGGCAACGTATCAGACTAACGTGCACGTGCACGTGCACGTGCGCGCACACACACACACACACACACACACACACACACACACACACACACACACACGTGCCCTGACCCTATTCACGCGCACACCCAGTGAGCACTGCAATCGACAGACTGCTAAATGACTTCAGTAGTTTCCCTGCAGGAAATAATGAACTTTGTGGGCCAATACTCTGTAAAAAAAAATGAGATTTATACATAATATAGGCCACTTCCAACACGATGCTACAGGTTAGGTCAGGACATCTATTCTTCTGATGTTTTTGGGTGACCCCTTGCATATATCCCCACCCATCCATTATCCGAACCGTTGATCCTGCTCTCAGGGTCGCGGGGATGCTGGAGCCCATCCCAGCCAGCAGTCATTGGGCGGCAGGCGGGGAGACACCCTGGACAGGCCGCCAGACCATCACACAGGGCTGACATACACACACACACACACACACACACACACACACACACACACACACACACACACACACACACACATTGATACCTCGGGACAGTTTAGTATGGGTGATTCACCTGACCTACATGTCTGCGCTGGACCTGGACCTGGACAGTCCTACATGACGGTGGGAGGAAACCCACGCAGACGCGGGGAGAACATGCAAACTCCACACAGAGCACGGCCCGGGACGACCCCCCCCCCCAAGGCTGGACTACCCCGGAGCTCGAACCCAGGACCTCCTTGCTGGGAGGCGACCGTGCTAACCACTGCGCCACCTGCGTTACATAGTAGAAGATAAAATGATATTTTGTTGCCGATCCCCATGGAAATTCGGTTTACCTCACGTGCTCCACCAATAATCGAGACAAACAACAGCCACACTGATCAGTATTGAATAAGACGTGGCTATTAATGTCATTAATGTGCGCGGACGGTAACCTAAAGCTCAAAAGGGGACTCCCTACAGGCGTGGAGGGGATTACTGTCCGCCGTGCTCCATCACAGCTTCACCACCTAGACGGAGGGCGAGCGTCTCCTCTTACCGTCAATGTTTTCTCTGTCGCTGATGTGCTGGAGGTTGCAGCCCGTGTCCTCTCGGCTCAACTCCGGCTCGGGCCGATACGGCTCCAGTCGCGAGTGGTTACTCCGCCGGTGTTTGGGGCTCGCCGACACACAACAGGACGTCGTATTCCCCATGGTTGTTGTCCGCAGCGGCAGCCGAGCAGATGACAGTGACCCCCCCCCCTCTCCCGGACACTTTTTTTCCTCCCCCCCCCCCAATCAGCTCTCTCTCCCCTCGTCTACCTACAACGACGGCGGAGAAATGTGTGCGGGGTGGAGGGGTGGGGTGGGGGCACGGGGCGGTAACGCGGCGGCGGAGGACGCGGAGCGCCGAAAAGTCAGAAGTACAAACAAGCCGACCGTTACACACCCTTCCCCGGTATAGAATGGGGGCAGATGTGATGTAAATCCATTGAAAAGGGTGGGGGTGATGGATGGGGGACGTTATGTAGGCTCCGATAAATCAGAATGGTAGTCTACTCCACCCCTGCCCGATCTCCCGGCGAATGCAGATCTTGCCCCCCCCCCCCCCCCCGCAGCGCAGGCGCCTATCGACGAAGAATGGGGGCTTACATGTCCGAGCCAAATGGTCACGCTTATGCCGACGACGCCGTACTTAGAACATTGTAACGAGACGTTCGATTGTTGGGGGGGGAGGAGAGGGAGAGGGGGGGAAACGTTCTGAAGCGCTACATTGTTGCCGATCGCAGGGGGGGCGGTTACATCCGCTACGTTGTGGCCAACGCAAAGCGCCGTGATGGAAAAGGTTCCGGTTCAAGTGGGAGGTTACAAACCTATAATAAAGCGGCTATGGCGGTGCACGAGAACGGTGTGATTGTTTTGTTTGATTACCCGTTGTTGTTGTTGTTGTTGTTGTGCGTCATGCAGAAATAAAATACGTTTTTCTCGGAGTTACCCGAATTACATGTGTCTTCCACAGAATAGCGCGCAACATAAAGACGGAATTAGATTCCTACACGCGAAGCCTGCGTCCATCTTTCATAATGAACCGCACCGGCCCGTTGCAAACAAAACAAAACGTTAGCGGCTATCCCGGACTCTCGGCCATTTCTCTGTCCAACACGTCATCGCTTGGTGTCAGTTCGTGGTTAACAAGTCCATAACGCGCTTGTCTTGCCTCCCACGGAGTGAAATGGCTGCTCAGAAGAAACCTCCAGCCGGCCAGGCAAGGCTATAAAGGATTAGCGGCGCTCAATGTAAACAAATCGGGATCCTAAATGATTGTTTAATCACCCAAAATGCTGCTTTGACGTGCACTAGAAGACGGCCACTCCCCTTCGCTTACATACTGCAAAACCAGGCTGGAGGATGACAAGAGGGTTTGGGGGAAATCAATGTATAGTCCCCACCTCTTAAAATGCTGAGAACAAGAGATCAAACATAGTACTGTGGTAAGGCCTGCTGGTATGATGAGGGTACTGCATGTTACTGCAGCGAATTGTGCAAAAGCAGCAACGTTGACTGAAAATAAAGTTAACACAGTGCAACATTGAAAGATCCTTTATATATATATATATATATATATATATATATATATATATATATATTAAAAAAAGATCAGTGGTGATCAGAAAAAAAGTTTTTATCGTATAAGGAGGACTAATCTTTCCTCTGTGTTTCGAATATTTTTTTCAATCATCAATTTTTCAATCATCCGGTACACACCGAAAAGCACGTTGCCTGGTTTGGAGACACCCGGAAGGTGTAGCCTAATGCTGGTTGTTTCAAATCCTGCATGCCAAGACGACAAGTCATGTGATGTGGTTTTATGACTATACCCAGCCAACAGAGTCTCACACGTTTTCGTTAAATACACACGAATTTAATCAAATACATTTCGTAACTATATACGAAAAGAACGTATCAATATAACGGGCGTCGACTTCCTGGTTCCCGGTTTACGTTGTCCGGCTATAGTTTTCCGGTGGAAACAAACACATGTTTTATTTGGAGGAAATAAAATAAAATACCCAGCAGGTGAAAACACTCAATCTTACACCCACAGTCAGTCTGATTTGTTGCTAATCTAACAAACGTAACAAGGCCTATTAAACGTTGAATGTAAAAAAAAAAGAATTGAAAATAAATATTAAAACCGTCCCAAAGAACGACCAGAACTTAAAAACTACTAGAACGACCGTGGGCGGTCATTTTGACCGCCGCTGTTTTTAAACTATATTCTGCCACGATAAATACCCAATTGAGACATTAATGCACTGCGTATTTTAATGTGTGTTATGAAACTGACACCAAAATTAACATTTTAACTTTAATACTATTTTTCAAGCAATTTAAAATGGCCGCTGTCCAACGCCTGTGAATACCGCAGCGCGTCGGTGGTTGTCATGGTGCGTCTGTAACGGCGTGTGTGACCAGACATGTTGGAAAAATCAAATTTAGACTATTTCTCTGCACTGGAGAACGCTGGGTTTATTTGGTTTTGTTTTAATTTTTGTTTTTGTTTTTGTTTTTTAAGACAGAGCAATGAACTTCGTGAAGGAAATGATGCGACCATAACACGTCATGAACAGCGTCGTGACGCGCACGATCACGCGCAAAATTACGAGGCGGTCATGCTGACCGTCCGTGGTTGTTTTAGGTAGATCTTCACTTTTTTGGTCTAAAACTCGTTTCAATGCAAATATAGTATGCATTTTAGGTGAATTCATGGAGCGGCAGGTCTGTAATCTTTTTCCCCCCCACAAAGTTATTAAACTTTGAAAATCCAAAACGGCCATAATGACCGCCCTGGTCATGCGTTGTGTACCCCACAATAGCAACCAAATGCCGAAGAATATGGAAGGCAGTGTTGAGTCTGATGAATAAATTAAGTTGTTGTGTCTAACAAGCAGATATGACAAAACAAACTGGACCTTTACCAACAAACGGGGGGTGTACTGGGAAAGCAATTTAGACCTGGACTTATCTGCTGAGACCGACCGGGGGGGGGGGGGCTAGGATTGATTACATAGATACAGTACACCAGTGTTTCTCAACCGGGGGTCCGTGGACCCCTAGTGGTCCGTGGTGTAATTGCAAGGGGTCCGTGAAAATAAAATATCTTTAAAAAAAAGATCCTATGACATTTATAGAAATAGGATTATTTTACTCCAATGTGACTGAGACCTTTATCTACCTGAACTATAAAGGGTAACATGACTTTTTTCTCTAATTACATCTGTTTCACAAGTGTAATTTATTGTATTTTAATAAGAGATCTCCCTCCCATTTGCATTGTTAAAAGTTACTGAATACATATTCTGTTTTGTTACATATATCTGAAAGTTACTGAATACATATTCTGTTTTGTTACATATATCTGAAAGTTACTGAATACATATTCTGTTTTGTTACATATATCTGAAAGTTACTGCATAACAATTCTGTTTTGTTAACTATATCTAAGTTACAACTGAAAGCTCTTATTTTTGCCCCAAAGAGTGAATAAATGCTATAATGCAATTTAAAATGCAGTTTCTACTGTTTCTATCAAATTGCAACCCCCCTCCCCCAAGATCAGGTGGAGGGGTCCTCAGGGTAGATCAAAAATACGCAGGGGGTCCAGGACCCCAAAAAGGTTGAGAACCACTGCAGTACATAAGACAATCAGTTACAGTTGGGGGGGGGTAATGTAATTACGGGGCATAGTCCACTAGATTTAGTTGGTAATGTCTGAAGGATCACGCCATGACTCAGTATCAGCCTCAATGCAACGTTCGTTTTACTCTCCATTTTCAAAAGCCCCTTACAGCAGACTCAACCAATCAATTCAAGAACAACCATAAAGGCATCGCATACCGATTGCAGCACAATAGAACAGTGCTAACCCAAATGCAGCACTGATGGCCCAGTGTGCAGACATAACACCCCCCCCCCAAAAAAAAGAAAAGTTGACACAAAGTCCTCTAGGTGGCCAGGGCGTGAACGTGTGCCAACAGGTCGCGGGGAGGCATGACCCTAAGGCTGAGCAGGCCGTGGTGAGGAGGCAGAAGGCAGGGGCGGCCGAGGCCCAGGAATGTCTGGGGCTGGGCTGCCTGAGGCCCCGGGGCGTCCTGCCATGCTGAGGGAATGGTTTGGGGTGTGTCACCAGCTGTGTGTGGCGGAGCTGGCACCTTCCGGAGGCAGCTGGAGTGCCAACGAGTGCCGTCGTTGAGGAGATAGGTGGCTGGGCCCAGCTGACGGGTGACTTGGAGAGGAGAGGACCAGTATGAGGTCATTTTATTGTCCCGGTGGGGCCTACGGACCCTGACCTAGTCTGAGGCATTGATGTCTGGCACCCTGACTCGTTTTGACTGGTCAAATCATTGCTTCAGAGGCTCTGACCCTAGAGGGAGGTGCCTGGGGTGCAGAAGGGCGGAGCCTGTCGAGAGGCATGTTTAGCTCCCGTCCCAGCATGAGAGAGGCTGGGGAGACACCCGTGGTCGAGTGCTGTGTGGCCCTGTAGTGCAGCAGAGTGTGACAGATGGCATGCGTGAAAGAGCACCCTTGGACCAGGTGTGCTCTGAGGCCATTTTTCAGTGACTGGTGAAAGCGTTCAATGCCGCCGTTGGCCTGGGGATGATAATACGCACTGTGTATGTGACAGATGCCCTTGCTTTCAAGGTAAGCAGTGAACTCTGCAGAGACCAGTTGAGGACCGTTGTCAGTGGTGATGGTTTTTGGGAGGCCCCAGCGAGAGAAGAGTGAGTCCAGGAAGTCGATGATGACCTGAGAGGTCACAGAGCCTGGTGAGCTCAGGCCATTTTGAGTGTAGGCAACCACCAAGAAGCGTTGGTTGGTGGGGAACCCCATGGATCTCTCTGCAGATGTCCAGCTGCAGGTGTTCCCAGGGCTGAGAGGGCCAGGCAAGAGGTTGCAGGGGTGGGGGAGCCTGGTGGCCAGTCTTGCCACTCATGAGGCAGGCAGAGCAGTCCTTGACCAGGACCTCAATGTCTCTGTCTATCCCTGGCCACCACACCAGGTCTCGGCAGTGCTGTTTTAGCTTCACAATGCCCAGGTGGCCCTCATGTGCCATGGTCAACACGCGTGCACGCAGAGCACCTGGGACCACTGTGCAAAGCCTGCATGCCACTCGGGAGAACGCAGCCAGCTCCTCTAGCACCTTGTGAGGCCAGCCATTCTGGATGTAGGTGCAGAGCTGAGAGAGGGCAGGTCCTGTTCAGAGGCTTCCTTCAGCTCCTGCAGAGAGACAGTGGCCTGGAGGGGTGTGTGTAGCATTGGAATAATGTCCTGTTCCACACAGTCAGTGCCCGTGTATAGGGCTGAGGCGGAGACGGAGCGAGAGAGCAGGTCAGCCACAACATTGTCTCTGCCTGGGGTGAACTGCAGGCTAAAGTTGTACTGGCAGAGGCGGTGAGACCAGCGGTGTAGTCTCAAGGGTCTGTGGCCTGTTCCAGATGTGGACAGCAGCACTGTTAGTGCCTGGTGATCCGTCCTGAAGGTGAAGGAGCGGCCATAGAGGTACATGTGCCGCCTTTCACAGGCCCAGATGCAGGCTAATGCCTCACGCTCACCCATAGAGTACCGCTGCTCGGTCTGGTTAAGGGCACGGGATGTGAAGGCGATGGGCTTCTCCACGCCATTCTGGGTCTGTGACAGCACAGTCCCTATCGCTGTGGCCAACGCGTCACAGGTCACGAAGGTGGGGCTGGAGATGTCAAAGTGAGCCAACACTGGTGGTGAAGTCAGTTGCGTTTTTAGGTCACGCACAGCGTCACTGCATGCCTAAGACCACACCCAAGGCTCGTCCTTACGCAGCAGCTGGCGCAGGGGGGCTGTGGTGGCAGAGTACTGAGGGAGGAACGTCAGGTAGTATCCTGTCATACCCAGGGAGGAGGCGACCTGGGTGGCTGAGCTGGGCCCAGGGATGGCCTGAATGGCATCCACATTGGACTTGAGTGGGGTTATGCCACTTGCTGACAGCCAAAACCCCACAAACTCAATGGCCGGCACAGAGAGGACACATTTTTCAACATTGAGAGATAGCTTGTGCTTGGCTAAGGCTGTGAAGACCCTGTTGAGTCGCTTGTCATGGATTTTAGTGGTGGTCCCGTGTACGGCTATATCGTCCAGATATATGGCCATGCCTGGTATGCCAGCCAGCACAGAGACCATGACTTTCTGGAAGCATCTAGGGGCAGAGCTGAGGGCAAACGGCATCCGGGTGTAGTGAAACACTCCTGCATGTGTCACGAAGGCTGTGAGGTTTCTGCTGACGGGCTGGAGAGGCACTTGTAAGTATCCCTGTCTGAGGTCGAGCTTGGAGAACACCGTAGAGCCATAGAACTTAGCGTGGATACTTGTCAGGGAGCCAGCGGGATGCGGCGCATTGGCTGGATGTCAGGTTTCACAGAAGGATCAAGGAGATGATGATGGGCAAAGGCAGAGAGGCAGCCCAGACCCTCAAACAGTGATGGCCATTTTTGCTGCCATGGTGTGGCGACAGTCAGGATTACTGACCCCCCCGTGTCCAAGAGGGAGAACCCCAGAGCAGAGAACAGGTCCAGGCCCATCAGGTTGGCCCCACGGCAGGCAAGATGAAAGACAACAGTGGGCACAAGCTTGGTTCCATAGCGGACAGTCACTCGGAGAGAGCCGACCAGATCAATTCTGGAGTCACCTTAGCTGCAGAGGGCAGCTGAGGGTGCGGACAGCGGTAGTGAACTGCAAAATTGTCTGTAAGTATCAACATTCAGAAGAGACACGCTGGCGCCGGTGTGCAACAGCAGCGGAATGCACATGTCATTGAGGTTGACTGTGCATAATTTGAATGGCACTGGCCCAGGGGTCACATTGTGAATAATGGTGGGTGCAAATTTATTAAAAATAAAAAACTGAAATATTGCATGTACATAAGTATTCACACCCTTTGCTCTGACACTCAAACTTGAGCTCAGGTTCATCCTGTTTCCACTGATCATCCTTGAGATGTTTCTACATCTTGATTGGAGTCCACCTGTAGTAAATTCAATTGATTGGACATGATTTGGAAAGGCACACACCTGTCTGTATAAGGTCCCACTGTTGACAGTGCATGTCAGAGCAGAAACCAAGCCATGAAGTCAAAGGAATTGTCTGTGGACCTCCGAGGCAGGATTGTATCGAGGCACAGATCTGGGGAAGGGTACAAAAAAATTTCTACAGCTTTGAAGGTCCCGAAGAGCACAGTGGTCTCCATCATTCGTAAATGGAAGAAGTTTGGATCCACCAGGACTCTTCCTAGAGCTGGCCGCCCAGCCAAACTGAGCAATCGGGGGAGAAGGGCCTTGGTCAGGGAGGTGATCAAGAACCCGATGGTCACTCTGACAGAGCTCCAGCGTTCCTCTGTGGAGATGGGAGAACCTTCCAGAAGGACAACCACCTCTGCAGCACTCCACCAATCAGGCCTTTATGGTAGAGTGGCCAGACGGAAGCCTCTGCTCAGTAAAAGGCACATGACAGCCCGCTTGGAGTTTGCCAGAAAGCACCTAAAGGACTCTCAGACCATGAGAAACAAGATTCTCTGGTCTGATGAAACCAGGATTGAACTCTTTGGCCCGAATGCCAAACGTCACGTCTGGAGGAAACCAGGTACCTCTCATCACCTTGCTAATACCATCCCTACAGTGAAGCATGGTGGTGGCAGCATCGTGCTGTGGGGATGTTCTTCAGCAGCAGGAACTGGGAGACTAGTCAGGATCGAGGGTAAGACGAATGGAGCAAAGTACAGAGAGATCCTTGATGAAAACCTGCTCCAGAGCACTCAGGACCTCAGACTGGGGCGAAGGTTTACCTTTCAACATGACGACGACCCTAAGCCCACAGCCAAGACTACGAAGAAGTGGCTTCGGGACAAGTCTGTGAATGTCCTTGAGTGGCCCAGCCAGAGCCCAGACTTGAACCCCATTGAACATCTCTGGAAAGACCTGAAAATAGCTGTGCAGCGACACTCCCCATCTAACCTTACAGAGCTCAAGAGGATCTGCAGAGAAGAATGGGAGAAATACCCCAAATATAGGTGTGCCAAGCTTGTAGCTTCATACCCAAGAAGACTCGAGGCTGTAATCGCTGCCAAGGGTGCCTCAACCAAGTACTGAGTAAAGGGTGTGAATACTTACGTACATGCAATATTTCAGTTTTTTATATTTGATAAATTTGCAAAAATTTCTACAAAACCTTTTTCGCTTTGTCATTATGGGGTATTGTATGTAGATTGATGAGGGGGAAAAAAAGGAATTTAATCCATTTTGGAATAAGGCTGTAACATAACAAAATGTGGGGAAAGTGAAGGGGTGTGAGCACTGTGTGTCAGGAGTCGGTCTGCCGGTGAGATAGGCGGGAGTTCAGCAAGATTAGCAGAGGTGCCAGTCATACAAATAGTTCTGTTGTTCCCACCAGTGAACTTGTTAAACGTTCTCCAGTGTCTGACCACTCGTCATTCTGCAATACCTAAGGCTCATAACAAAGATATGAGTGATATTGATTTTATTTCAAAGGCTGACGTGAAAATGATTAAGGATGGTATTTGTAGAAAATACTATATCTGCTCAATACGTTATTCTTCTTTTGTCTGATGCTAAGTAATGTGGGATTAGGTTAGGAATGTAGTTATGACACCCACTGATGTCAAGCGGAGAGTGTTCTGGCTCCAGCAGGTTTTCAGAGCTTTGTTATGTTTATTCGAGGAAGTTCAGGTTTGTCGCTTTAAATTTACATTCGTTTTGCTACATTGATCTTTGACCTACGATGTAACAGAAAAGATAAAGTTTTTTTTGTTATTATTCAGTAATCAAAAAGGCATTTCACAACTTTCAAAATAGCAATTGCAAATACAAACACTGAGCAAATACAACAATCATATAAAGGAAGTTATGAACAAAAATAATAAAATAAATCAGCCAACACAAAAATGAAATAAAATAAGGTGGTCAGTCAGGAATCAAAGTGCCAAGATTCTCAGAAAGACACTGGGCTTTTCTTGATTTTCTAAATGTTGCACATCTCTTACATATTTCCATCCCATTAAACGGGTTTTGTTTTCAAGAAGCGACATTTGTGTATGAAGAACTTTGCTAAGATACTTAGGTTATTGTACATTAATTCAGCTTTTCTGTCCCCCATTAAAAGACCAAGTTTTATATTCTCATATCTTAACTGCGGCATAATTAGATTATTATCCGCTATCCAAGTTTGGAATGCGTCCCAAAAGGTGCTCGTGACCTCGCAGTGAAAGAAGAGGTGTTCTGCTGTTTCAATGTCTGATCCACAGAAACCACAATTGTTCCAATCCAAATTGAATCTATGATGCAGGAAATCATTACATGGGTAGATGTCATTAATTGTCTCGAAATGCACTTCTTTTGGTCTGGGTGGGATAGGAAAAGAAAGATATCTGGTCACTATCTTGATTATAGAGCTTCTAGTGTAGTCCTGAAACGTATGTTTCCTCTTCAAGGGCGAGGGAAAACAGGCTGTAGTAAAGCTAGTTCTTGAAAATCTATGACTGCATTTTAAATCTGAAAAATCTAATGCGGCTATAACTGACGGGGGAATCTTTGGCATAACAGTAGAATACATCAACATGCCTTTGATTAAAAGGATCATTGCCTGTGGGATTGCTTTCATTACATTATTATATTGTCTATTGGTGCAAATCAGGTCATAAACTCCGGGACCAACAACTGCCTTTGAAATACAAATAAATAAATAAAATGACACGTCTGTGATTTTTTTTTCTCGTTGTGTTATTGTTATCAGTCATTTCTCCATCCACTGTTATCTTAACCGCTTATCCTGCTCTCAGGGTCAGGCGGGGAGACACCCTGGACAGGCCGCCAGGCCATCACAGGGCCCCCCCACACACACACACACACCCATTCATTCCTAGGGACAATTTAGCACGGCCAATTCACCTGACTTACATGTCTTTGGACTGTGGGAGGAAACCGGAGCCCCCGGAGGAAACCCACACAGACACATGCAAACTCCACACAGAGGACGACCCAGGATGACCCACCAAGATTGGACTACCCCGGGGCTCGAACCCAGGACCTTCTTGCTGTGAGGCGACCGCGCTAACCACTGTGCCACTGTGCCGCCCGTTCTTTATTCTTTGCAGTGTTTTGAGTTAATTGTGTGTGTGTGTGTGTGTGTGTGTGTGTGTGTCTGTGCTAGCCCCAGTCCTGTTCAATAGCTTCTTAGTCGGGTTACAACACTGTTACGAAGGAGGTTGGAGAAGCAGGCTGGAGTCACCATTGACTTCAGGCCCGATGGTAACCTATTCAACATCAGGAGGTTTCAGGGAACCACCAAGTTGACCTTTGACAACATCACTGAGCTACAGTATGCTGACGATTGTGCCCTCGTAGCCCACACACCAGAAGCCCGGCAAAACGCCCTGTCGGCAGTTGTAACTGGATACGGTAGAACGGGACTGATCATCAACACCCAAAAGACAGAGGTAATCTGTCAGATGAGTGCCGGCCTCCCAAGCCACCCAGCAACCTTCACAGCAGAAGGGCAACAGCTGGCCACTGTTCCTACCTTCAAATATCTGGGAAGCATACTATCTGACACCTGCACAATAGTGCTATATAAAATGCAACTTGATTGATTGATTGATTGATTGATGATGAAATCCAGCACCGCCTTAAACAAGCCTCAACATCTTTTGGTCGTCTAAGGAGAAAGGTTTTCCAGAACAGCAACCTCAATGTCCACACCGAAGTGCTTATTTACAGAGCAGTATGCATCTCCACACTACTATATGGAAGTGAGGCATGGACCATCTACAGCCGCCATCTCGGAAGCCTGGAGACCCTCCATGTGAGATGTCTGCGGGGGATCCTCGGCATTACTTGGGAGGACAGAGTGCCACACACAGAGGTGTTGGAACAGGCAAGGCGGTTGCCGCGTGGAGTCTGCCCTAAACCACCATCAACCCAGGTGGCGTTGGGCATTGTTTTGTTTGTTGTTTTAAAGTGAACGGACCGAGACCTTCTCCAAATTCACCGTGAAGCTTTTATTTATCCCACACAGCCTGCAACATAACATCTAGGATTCTGGGTAGCACAGTTCCTAACGAAGGCATATAACAACATATCTTCCCTTCTTTAAAAAAAAAAGTCTTTCCTTAAGGATGAACAGCATGAAAGATCTTAAAATACAATAAACATAAATAACTTCTTGTTTCTTTTTTTGGTGACACTTTAGTATGGGGAACATATTCTAAGTAAAAAAACTTAATTACTCGTGAATTAGTAATGATCAAGATGCCACTTTAGTATGGGGAACATATGCTAAGTAACAAAAACTTAATTTGGAGTAATTTAACACTATGAACACTTGTACTTTTGTGTCTTGTTATGTAAGAACAGAGCATATTCATGAAGTGTTAGTAAGGGAGAATAACTCTTCTTGTGGTACTACCACCTTATAAAGGCCATACTAAGCAAAGCATACTGAGATGGTACTACTAATAAGCAATACTTCTGAGGTTATAGAGGGAAAACTCATAGTTAATGGCTTACTGGTTGTATAATAAGGCCATGCAGAATACGGCATTAATAAGTGCTTAATAAAGACCAATGAAGAGCCAATATGTTGCTAATTTGCATGCTAATACGCACCTAATTAATGGTGTATATGTTCCCCCATACTAAAGTGTTACCCTTTTTTCTTTTTTTTTACATCTCAGACACTTTCAATTAATCTGTCCGGTTTCTTAATAACCCTTCTCGGTCTGCTGCATGTTTCGGCAGATGTTTTGACCTCAGGGCCTGCAGCATCCGTTTGCTTCGGTGAACCAGAACAAAGCTGTTGATTGTTGGCATGTCCCACTGTGTCTTCAGAGGTGTTTTCAGAGGTGTCACTGTTTTGATTTGGCTCTTGTGTTTTGAGCAGACTCGGACGATTGCGTCTGAAGGTCTGTCCTTCCTCCGTCCTCACAGTGAATGATCGTGGAGCTACTTCCTGAAGAACAGTGGCTTTCGTACTCCATCCATCAGGGTCCTCTATCCTGACTGTATCATTACTAGACAGTGGTGGAAGCTGCTTGGCTGTCTTGTCGTAAAATGACTTCTGCTTCATCTGTTGTTGCTGTAGCTTTTGTTCCAGTTTTGGACGTTTCTTCTGCTTTTAGTGGCTCGGCAGTGTGGTGTGCAGCTTTCGATTCATCAGTAACTCAGCAGGGGACGGTCCACACTCAAGCGGTGATGCTCTGTAGCTGAGTTGGGCGAGATAGGGATCTGACTCGCTGTCACCAGCTTTCTTCAGGAGCCTTTTGAGAATGTGGACGCCCTTCTCAGCTTTTCAATTTGACTGTGCATATAGAGGACCAGATGTCACATGCTTGAAGTCATACTGTTCTGCACATTTCTGCCACTCTGTGCTGTTGAAGCATGGTCCGTTGTCACTCACCACTGTGTTTGGTGTGCCGTGTCTGGCAAAAATGGATTTTGTGTGTGTTATGACACAGGCTGACGATGTGTTTGACAGCAGTGCCATTTCAGGAAAGTTTGAATAATAGTCAGTGACCACTAGAAAGTCTTTACCTTTGAGATGAAACAAGTCCATTCCTACTTTGTGCCATGGTGCTGTTGGCACATCTGCTATCATAGGCTCTTTGGTTTGCTTGTTTCTGTGTTTCTGACACGTCTCACACCTGCTTATCAGCCCGTCAATGTCTTTATTAATTCCAGGCCAGAAGACTGTCTCTCTCGCCCTCCTTTTGCACTTCTCGGCACCGAGATGGCCTTTATGTAGTCTTTGTAGGATGTCCTGTCTCCATTCTTGTGGGATGATGATTCTGTTTTGCTTCAGCAACAGTCCATCAACAACACTCAATTCACCTCTGATGTTGTAGAACGGTGGACAGGAACCTGCAGGCCATCCATTTTTTTTATGTTCAAAATGACATGTTGCAGCTTTGTGTCTTTCGCTGTTTCCTCAGCTGTTTGTTTGAACTTTGTGTCTGATACAGGAAGCGCATCAGACACCATGTTCACATGACCTTGAACATCCTCCTCGGTTGTACCCACACGTTTCCCTGTGGGTGCTTGTGAGAGTGCGTTGGCAAGGATCAGGTGCTTTCCTGGCATGTTGATCAGCTCAAAGTCATATCTCTGCATTTTCATCATGAGCCGTTGAATTCTTGGTGACATCTCATTCAAGTTCTTTTTGATGATGGTGGTCTGTCTCGACAGTGGAGGTGGGTAGGCCATATATGTAGCCGTGGAACCTTTCTGGGCCAAACACTAACCCCAGGCACTCTTCTTCTACCTGAGCATATCGACACTCAGTCTCTGTCATGGACCTGGATGCACAGGCCACCGGTTTCCAATGCTCACCTCCAGCCTGTAAGAGTACTGCACCAATTCCGTCCTTAGAGGCATCAGTCGATACCCTCACCCTCTTCGTCGGGTCAAAGAATGTTAGCACAGGTGCAGTTGTGAGTGTCTCTTTGAGCTTCTGCCACTCATGCTCATGTTTGGCTGTCCATTTGAACTCAGTGCCTTTGTGTTGGAGCTCACGGATGCAGGATGCTTTTGCAGAGAGGTTAAGAATGAATGCACCTATAAAGTTAACCATCCCCATGATACGTAGCACAACTGTCTTGTCTGTGGGCCTTGGCATGTCCTGTATGGCATTGATTTTTTTCTTGGTCAGGTCGGGCACCTTGTGCAGAGAGCTCGTCTCCGAGGAAAACAATTTCTTGTGCTCCAAACTGGCATTTGCTCTTGTTGCGTTTCAATCCATATTTTAGTACCCGCTCCAGCCCTTGAAAGTGGCGCCCCAGACGATGATGTCGTCCACATAGACTCTGACACCTTCCAGCCCCTCAATGATATGCTCCATTGCTCTGTGAAATATTTCTGATGCTGAAATTATTCCGAAAGGCAGCCTGAGGAAACAATATCTGCCAAAAGGTGTATTAAAAGTACAGTATTTGATGCTGCTTTCATCCAGTTTCAACTGCCAGAAGCCTTGCGATGTGTCGAGCTTTGTGAAGAATCTAGCACCTGCCATCTCACTGGTGATTTCTTCACACTTGGGTATCTGGTAGTGTTCACGCTTGATGTTTTCATTTAGATCTTTCGGGTCCATACGTATTCTGAGGTCGCCATTCTTTTTCCTTGCGCACACCATGGAGTTGACCCAATCTGTCGGTTCCTCAGCCTTCTTTATCACGCCGAGCATTGTCATCCTGTCCAGCTCTTTTTTTAGGCAGTCTCTTAGTGGTGTTTGAACTCTTCGAGCAGCATGCACGACTGGCTGAGCATTTTCTTTCAGCTGGATTTTGCATGTGAATGGCAATACACCGAAGCCTTTGAAAACATCTGCAGAGTTCTGTATAATGGAGTCAACATTACACCCACAAAACAGGGTCAGCTGCGAGGCTCATTTTGCCATGTGACCAATTAATAAGGTGGCAGACACAATAGTCATGTTAAATTCTTATTTAACAGTAGTCAAAAGTAAGGTGACTTTCGGTCAGTTATCTCATTAATCTGGTCACATGACATGACAAGGCTCATAGCTTACTCTATTATATGGAGTGCTTCAATCGTCCTCCTGATTTCTATTACTGCGCTTGATCTGTGACCCCCGATTTACAGGAACATGAATTTATTGGATTAAAGAATTTAGACAACATTCTGACACTATTCATAAAGGGTTTTGAGCTTTCCTGAGGCTGTCATTAGCATTTAGATCATGAAGTGGGCGTGATTTTTGAATAACATGCACATGGGGCTGCCTACCAGTTGGTAGGCAATATGGCGCCCGTGTAGCCAGTTGGCCAGACTCTTTTGTGGTTTATGCATGATGTCGCTGACGTCAAACTTAATCTCAAATCGAGGCCACCGCTATGTTGGTGCTCCACATATAGTTTACAGCGTAATATTGATTATTCCACTAGACGCTGCATAGATTGAATCACAATAAACAGATTTAAAGAACGTATTCTTCAAACAGCTTTCCAGAGGGTGGATGAAGAGGAAAAGAAGAATGATCTTCCTCTTTTCCGAATATGCAAAGTCACTACAAGACCTTGTTCTCCAGTGATACAAGATCAAAATCTCAATTGTTGGAATCGATCCTTTCTTAATAAGTGAGAGGAACTTTGATAGACTGCCACCAATAGAATCGATGGATCTTGTCACTTTTTTTTTTAGTTCTAGAAACCAATTTTTATACCCGGAATCAGTTCAAGGCCTTCCATAGCCTTCAAGCTTATAACCAAATGGTGTCTGGCTTTGTCAGACAAATTGTTAGCAGTGTGATGGGGGGCTATCTCCCCCATCACACTGCTAACAATTTGAGGCTGCTAGGCTGCAGCCTCACATTTGCCCCTGACTAAGGCAATGGGAAGAAATAACTGGAGTTGGTCCCCATCCTAGCTGTGTAGCTAGGATGGGTTAAATGCAGAGAGTGCATTTCATTTGTATTTATGTACAAAATGACTAATAAAGAATATTCTAATATTCTATTCTATTCGGGGGTCACTTTGTTGTTTTGGAAAAGGTCCGTCATTTGCAAAAAGTAAATGATCCTCATATTGCTGTTTGGGTGATTGCAACAACTGATGGAACAGTGCCGAGTGCACATCGTCGATGTATGGCTGGTCTCGGCGAATATTGCTCACATGTGGCGAGTATCCTATTTTATGTCGAAACATATAACAGGATAAAGGGGAAGTTGGCCTGTACACAAACTAAATGTTCATGGATTTTGCCTCCCAACATTAAGGATGTGTCATATGCAGAAGTTAGAGAAATACATTTATGATCAGCCAGCAAATTGAAAGGTACTCAAACAGTTCAATTTACACCAGGCTTTAAGGAACATCAAGGTGTTGCCGGATCAGAAAAGAATAAACCGACTCTCACTGTTCCAAATGCCACTGAGAGCAATGGTTTATTTGAGAAACTTAGTATGTGCAAAAATAAACCGGTTATATTTGAGTGTTGTACACCCCTTCTCCGAGACCTTTGTTCCAAAAACTAGGCATATGCAAACAATTCCTGCCTTATTTGACAAACAGTATCTTGACATGGATTATCATAGTCTATTGCAAGCATGCACAACTGTTAGTATCAGCTTGACAGCGTCTGATATCAAGTTAATTGAAGAGGAAACAAGGGAGGAAGCAAGCGGATCTTTATTTTACAAGCATAGGGCTGGCAGGATTGGTGCCTCTGTTAGTAAGCAGGCCAGCCATACAAACCCAGCACAACTCTCTGTCTGATAAAAATTATTTGCTAACCAAGCAACTTCAAGTTTGTGACAGCAGCCACTGATCGTGGCTGCAAACATGAAAAGTCTGCAGTAAAAGCACATGAGGATTTTATGAAACTGAGCAATGTGGGATATTCATTGATGAAGGCCATCCATGGCTACGTGCAACTCCAGGTTTTATGTGCAGTTGTGACTGTTGTGGTCTGGGATGTGGTGAGGTTAAATGCCCATATTGCTTGAAGGATAATGGTTTTAATGCCTTTGTATCAAAGCGCAACTCTTGCTTGTTTGTTCGAGGTTCAGAGCGTCTTCTTAAAAAGAACCACCAGTACTACTACCAGGTGCAGTAGCAGCTATTTGTTACAGATAGGTCATACTGGGACTTCATTGTATGTGGTGTCCGTGATACAAAAGAGGCAGAGCTGGTTATCAACAGGATTCTTCCCGACCCTGCAAATTGGGATGCTGTTCTGCCACGGTTTACGCAATTCTGGAGATACTGCATTTTACTTGAAGTCCTTTGGAGACGGTACACACAGAGAAGAGATTTGCAACATAACGAGACTGTCAATCAAAACGCAACATGCTTTTGCAGAATGGATACAAAAGCAATGGTTTCTTTTCTTTTCATTTAGTGTCCCATCATCAAATTTCATATGTCATGATTAAAGATTGCTGACATACTTAGGGACTGGATCTGCCCCCTTTGTCAAACAGGTAAGAGCAAAGTTAAACAAACAAAAAAAAGCTCTTGGGCAAACACCTATCTGCATTTGTAACAAAGAGCCAAAGAAAACTGACAAACTGTTGGAGTGTCATAATGACATCTGCAAAAAAATGGAAAGTTTTTTTTTTCATTTGCAGTGCATCAGTTACAAACGCATGCCAAACAACGCGTCCACAAATTATGAGAGGCCGTATAGGCCATATTCCATACTGTACCTCTCACACACACATGTGAAATACTCTCATATACACATGTGAAATACTCTCATATACACATGTGAAATACTCTCACATACTACTGAAATGCAATAGTTGTATGTAAGAGGAATTTCAGTTGTATGTGAGAGCATTTTCAGTGGCAGTCTAGTTCTCAAATCTCATTGGTCAATCTAAGTTAGCGGGAAGTCCGTGGTCTAGTCCATCTTGGCAGCTAATTACTACCACTAAACCAGTGCAAAAATATTGTAACGTGCATGGATAAGAAGACACGCTGGCCGCTGGCTGGCGGGTCTGACCCTCTAGTCGAGCGGTTAGCGATACCTCCCGCGGTGCGGGCGATACGGGTTCGCGTCCCGGCCGCGGCAGTTCCTGTGGTTGCCCCCCCGAATTCGCTACATTGGTGTCAGAAGTGGGATGGAGCGACCGTAAGGCCATCGGAAGCGCATGCGCACTGAGGCGTGAGGGGCTGATAAATGGTTTCATCCACATTGCCACAAAAGGAACAGAGTGTGTCAATATTAATCTTGTATTTTACAAGAAGGGACTTGACTGGATAACATCTGTGAAGCAGTTTAAATGTAACTTCTCGTACCTTATTTGTCATACAATATTTTCGTGATAAAATCCAAGTGTTCCTCCAATCTATGTCATTATACATATTATTCCAGTAGAAAATGGCTGCAGGTTTAGAAACAACGTCTCTCTGAATAATATTTCTAACGCATTGATTAGTGGCTTTATCACTTAATAAAGGACACGTTACCAATATATATGTCTTCAGGAGTTAAACCTGGAATAATACAACTTTTACCTTTAGGAGCAGACAACAATAACCTTCTAACTCCATCTGGTATTGCATCAAATATAATAGAATATTCTCTTGGTGTAACAGGGAAACCATATACAGAAAGAAATTCTTCATAAGTGAAAAGCTGACCATTGTCCTTCAGTAATTGACTAACAAGTAAAATTTTATTATCAACCCATCTCTTAATATATAAAGATTTGTTCTTAAACCTAATATCTTTGATTGTTCCAAATGAAATATTTATGGGGAGAAAAATTGTGTGAGTACATCATTGACCAGGAGAACAAAAGTTGCCTATGAAAGTTGGACAGTTTTATCGGTCATTTATAAATATTGTAATTGCGCCTTAAGAGAACAGGCATTCCTCCAAGTGAATTAAATATATGGGCAGCAATGAAATTCCAGATTGAGTTGGGATTTTTTAAGAAAAGTTTGATCCATTTGACTTTAAAAAGAAGAGTTTAAGGAGGTGAGCGTGGGGTGGGGTGGGGGATTGGGGTACAGCCCGGAGCGACGCATGCGTAACGGGCGCAACCACGTGACCCGGAAACGCTACACGCACGTAGGCAGCCGGGGTCGGGTGGAGAGGAGAGCCCTGCAGCGGAGCACACCCAAGCTTCTCCGGTCCGAGGTAAGTCGACGACGCCGTATAGGGCGTTTGATGCCGAGATTTCCGTCCGCGCAGCTTTCACAGACCCCCACCCACCCTCCTCCAAAAAGGGTAAGGAAGAAGCAAACCAGCCGAAATGCTGCTGCCTTACATCAGCCATTTGTACGGGACAGCTAGCTAGCCCATCCTTTTTATCCTCTTTTTTTTTTTTAAATAATTCTGGCGTTTCTGGAAAACAGACGTGATAGGACAACAAGAGTGAAGAAGAAGACGCTCGAGGCCGGACTCGCACCTTCCATTAAGCTCGGGCCCGCGTGCACGTGCTGCGTCGGATCGCGACCGTGCAGGTTAATTAGCAGCGCCGGTGTCACCTGTCGCCGTTAACGTCCAGCGCTCGCCCGTAACACGCGTCGACGCAGAGTTTACGGTACGTCGCTTGGTTCTGTCCGTGTTCTCTTATCGTTATCGCGTCGTCTCCCCAACTTTCGCTTCGTTTTTAAAACAAACAACAAAAAAAGCGCATTGCGTTTCAGTGTGCAAACTGTGCCGTACGAGTAAAGTCTGATTGGTTGCGTCGGTCAGGTGCACGCTCGCGGTTTGCCGAAGTTCGTCTTTCCACGGAAGTGGGTGACGTCATTCGCCCCGCTGATTGGATGAGGGTTTGGCCCGTTCGTTCTGCGGAGCACATGGGCATGGGAAACCAGCAGGAAGTAGGGAAAGGTTGCGCGATGTCGCTTTTGCTGGGTGTGCGTTGAAATGTGGCCTGGAACCAGCACAAGGCTCTTTCTTTCAGCTTTGCCGAATCTTGTTTTATTTCATTTGGATTATGTCAATGATCCAGCTCACGCCCCAAACGCGTTTAGTTGATGTGATGCGGTTGGAGAAACGTTGAGGAAATTGAAGGGTGTAACGTGTATGTTGGCTCAGATCACTGTTACCTCTGCCCCCCCCTCTCTCTCTCTCTGAAAGGTTGCTTTCATTGTAGATGTTTGTTGTAGTGAGTAGAGGAAGTGTTTTTCTCTTATCGTGTTGGTAAATCTTTCTGGAAACATCCTCCTTGAGAAAGCCCATGGGCTCTCTCTTTCTCTCTCTCTCTCTCTCTCTCTCTCTCTCTCTTGCTCTCTATCTAACCATCTCTCTCTCTCTCTCTCTCTCTCTCTCTATCTAACCATCTCTCTCTCTCTCTCTCTTGCTCTCTATCTAACCATCTCTCTCTCTCTCTCTCTCTTGCTCTCTATCTAACCATCTCTCTCTCTAACCATCTCTCTCTCTCTCTCTTGCTCTCTATCTAACCTCTCTCTCTCTCTCTCTTGCTCTCTATCTAACCATCTCTCTCTCTCTCTCTCTCTCTCTAGGGATACAAGTGCAGCAAGGCCTTGGCTATTAACGCTTGACCTTTCATCGCAGATATTGGTTTTAGTGAGTAGAAGAAGTGTTTATCTCTAATTTTTGTAATTCTTTCTTGAAACATCCTTGTTGAGAAAGCCTATGGTTTCTCTCTCTCTCGCTCGCTCTCTCTTTCTCTCTCATGCAAGGAAGGATGTCTCGTCAGCCATCAAACAAGCCCTCCCTCTGTGACTATGTACCACATGATGGAGAGAAGTGCTCACCTCAGTAATGGCAGCAGCTTAGTTATTCTAGTTATGGAGCATGCAACCTCACAAAGAGCCTCCCTCAGCTCTCCTTTCAGTTCGATTATTCCCCCTCTAACGGATGCGTCTCACCTTAGCCTCTTATGTCTCTATTTAGAAGATGCTTGTATCCAGAATAAGTTATAATAACTAATAACGTTTATGTATTCAGAGTTCAGTCAGTGTGTTTGTGAGAGACACTTGGGCAGAGCACATGTAGATGTATAGTGTTAGGTGTCTGAACTATCGCTGGGTATAATATGGTAATCATAAGGAACGTTTCATGATAACGATGTATGCCATAATATCTGCTTACATATGCAAAAAAAAGAAAAAGCCTTATTTAAGAACCCGGCTGAGGTTCGCCACATTGAACTGTCTGGTAATGTAAAATAGTTGTCAGATGCGGCACGGTGGTGCAGTGGTTAGCGCAGTTTCCTCACATCAAGAAGGTCCTGGGTTCGAACCCCAGGGTTGTCCAACCTTGGGGGTCATCCCAGGTCGTCCTCTGTGTGGAGTTTGCATGTTCTCCCCGTGTCTGTGGTGGGTTTTCTCCGGGTGCTCCGGTTTCCCCCACCATCAAAAAGACATGCATGTTAGGGTTAATACTCCTGTCTGTGCCCCCTGACCGAGGCATGGCAAGACGATCTGGAGTTGGTCCCCGGGTGCTGCATGGTGGCTGCCCACTGCTCCCAGCTACACAGCTGGGATGGATTAAATGCAGAGAAGAATTTCTCTTCGGGGCTCAATAGAGTATATATAAACAAGATAATACTCACTCCTATATTTCAGATCTAATTTCTTGAGAAAGTTTAGGCCGCAGATTGTCGTCAGTCGTGAAATAGCAAAATTGTTTGTCATGTTATGACAGCCTAACCTTGAATCTTGGTTACTAACTGCCACATTCTCTGAACCTAACATCAGTTTATATAAGAGATGACTTGCATTTTAGAAATTTCGTCTCGCTTTAGTTTCACGCTGAGCAAAGCATCAAGTCAGATTCGCTCCACTTCGATAAAAAGGAGCTTCTCAAACGTAACGGCATCAATAGATTCTGAACAGGCTCTCGTAGGAAGGTCACATGACGGAGGGACAGAAAGACAGGCCTAGATTCTGATTTTGGATTGGACTATGTACAACACATTCTCTGGTGACGTCAGATTGACGAGGGGTCATCTCTGCCTAATGGAAAGAAGCCTCAACAGTAATTGGGTGAGCGTGGCATGACTGAGCACTTTGCTGCCAATGTAAAACACACAACTCCCATTTGCACATCAGTAAAGGCGGAGTGAGCAGCCCAGCCATATCTAATTATACCCAGACCTGTAATGGTTTTGTCTGGGAGTCTTCTCTTCAAGTTGTCTGCATGACTCAGATGTGCTGTTCCGGCTTGTCGATGCAAAATTCTGGAGAAATCAGTGACTCAAAGTGATACCTAAACTACGACATGAAATGAAGTCCCTGTTAGGGGCTAAAGCAGGAGCATAATTAGGTTATCAATGTCTTGCCTTTCAGTGGTATTAAATCCAGTTTGCAAGAAATGTGGATGCTGTCATATTGTGTCGTGATATGCAGTTTTGTTGTCTCTGTTAACGATGGTGGCAAAATGAGGTCTGAAATATTTGAGAGTATTATTTAAAAACTAGTTTTGGTTTGACATTTACATTACCAAACAGTTCAATGTGATGTGCCTCGGCTGGATTCTTAAATATGGTATTTTTGCATCTGTAAGCAGATATCGTGTTTAGAGAGAGAGAGAGAGAGAGAGAGAGAGAGAGAGAGACACTCACACACACAGACAGACAGAGAGAGAAGTAAATACACACACATATGTATGTCATGTTTTATATATAAATATTGAGTAAAACTCCCTATGATAATTATGATAATATCCAAACCGCTTATCCTGCTCTCAGGGTCGCGGGGATGCTGGAGCCTATCCCAGCAGTCACTGGGTTGCAGGTGGGGAGACACCCTGGAAAGGCTGCCAGACCATCACAACCCCCCCCCACACACACACACACACCTAGGGACAATTTAGTACAGCCAATTCACCTGACCTGCATGTCTCCATCATGATGATAATAATAATAATAATAACAGCGGCCTGTCCAGGGTGTCTCCTCGCCTGCTGCCCAACGACTGCTGGGATAGGCTCCAGCATCCCCGTGACCCTGAGAGCAGGATAAGCAGCTTGGATAATGGATGGATGAATATATAATAATAATAGTAATCATGATAATGATATTTCCCATATGGTCCGGCACTATTTCAGGCACGCTTGTGCAAGACGAGCAACCGTTTTGAGAATAAGTTATTCCCGCTTTCACACAGCTGTACTTGATTTGAACTGAATTTCATCAGTAAGTGGCATTTGATATAAGTTTCACTTGTATTGTCGCGAACAAGCTGCTTTCTGTATGAGTGTGTCTTGCGGCTCTGATGCGCCACAGGACGTCAAGGGAGGGGAAAAAACCCCTGCTCTCGTCTGCTGCTGTAACAGAAGCTTGTCAGTCGTGTTTCCAGCTACCGCCCGATTATAGATCTCGACGGCTGTTTCCTGGATGCCGTCTTTGTATAGGGTGCACGCACGTACCCAAAGCTGGTTGGTCAGGTGTCCTGCAAGAAAGTGATTTAAAAAATGTCCAGGAGATACAGGGAAGGTGTAGGAAGTCCGCTGCAGTTTACAAAACGCTCTTTAAGCCGCGACCCGTACCGGCCGATGTGTGTGAAATATTTACAGATAACACAACTGAGGGAGGTTGAAGCAAGGCTATCACTTCATCGCTGTATTTACTAAATAGATAGGGAGGGCGTGCGTGTGCGTGTGCGTGTGAAGGAGAAATACGGGGCTGGTGGATCGTTGTGCAGATAACGCAGAGCTTTGCATAGGGCTGGGCAATAACCTACTGTTGTGGTGCAGTGTCTTTCCGTGGTATTGTGTCAGGATGAGATGTGGATATTGTCATATGATGCATAATTTTGATATTGAAACGATAGTTTAAATTTCTCCCAAAATGAGGTTTGACATATTGTAGGGGGTGTTGTTTGAAAACCACTTTTGCTATACTTTATATTACTAAGCGGTTCAATGTGATGAACCCTCAGTTGGCTTTACAAACGTGGTATTTTTGCATATGTAAGCAGGTGATGTGGTAAATATAGTGTAGGATCATGACCTTCCATATTGCCCAGCACTGAGTTTGTGTCAGGTTGGGTGCTTTACAAGTGCAGCGAGGCCTTGAGTATGAACCTTTCATCATAGACGTTGGTTTTTCATCACAGATGTTGGTTGTAGTGAGTAGGGGGAGTGTTTTTTGTCTCTATATTGTTTGTAATATCCTCTCTCGAAGCATCCTAGTTGTTGAGATAGCCTTTTAACACTTTCTTGCCTTCTCTCTCTCGTGCTCTCTCTCGCCTTCTCTTATTTTTATTTTTAAATATTTATGTGCTTGTGTTTTGAATATGATTGTATTTTTTTTAAATAAAAGTTACTTTTTAAAAACCAAAATCTCTCTCCCTTGCTTTCTCTTGCCTTCTCTCGCTCTTTCTCTCTCTTGCGCTCTCTCTCACTCTCTCTTGCTCTCTCTCTTTATGTGAATGGGGTCTGTGATGGAAAATGAAGTCCAGTAGGGAGGTTATTGTGAAGGAGTGACTTTGTTCATATTGTTAAAAAGATGTCATGTCAAAGTCTGTTTCTTGTTAAAACAAACTTGTTTTACAGTTCTCACACACACACATCGACATTTTGGCACTGTGATCCGGTTCAGGCTTTTTCTTTTTTGTCTTTTTAATCTTCTGGCCGCCCCTGTTTAGTAACAAAACACCTCCCAGACATTATAAGAAGCCTACTGCAATCCTGGCTTAATATTGCAGTACTGACAATATTCTACCCCTCCTTCCGTCCTCTCTCCCCTTCTCTCTTCTCCCTCACTTTCTGCCTTTTTCTCTCCCTTCATCCTCCTCTTTAAAAAAACAGGAACAGCTATGGATCGAGTAAGGTCAACATTCAACAACCTGGTGAGTATCTTACTGTGTTGCCTTTTGAATGGCTTCCTCTTGAGTGTTTTCAAAAGTTGTGTTGCACTTAAAATATGTAAAGCACTTTGTACCCTGTATGTTTTTAAAAGTGCTATATAAATAACATTTTGCTTGCACTTATAGACTTTTTTCTTTGCTTTTTTTTTGTTTTGTTTTTTTAAAACCCCCCCCCCCTTTTTTTTTTCTTCTTCTTCCAATTGTACTTGACCAATTGCCCCACTCTTCCGAGCTGTCCCGGTCGCTGCTCCACCCCCTCTGCCGATCCAGGGAGGGCTGCAGACTACCACATGCCTCCTCCGATACATGTGGAGTCACCAGCCACTTCTTTTCACCTGACGGTGAGGAGTTTCACCAGGGGGACGTAGCGCGTGGGAGGATCACGCTATCCCCCCCCCGAACAGGCGCCCCGACTGACCAGAGGAGGCGCTACTGCAGCGACCAGGACACATACCCACTTCCGGCTTCCCACCCACAGACACAGCCAATTGTGTCTGTAGAGACACCGGACCAAGCCAGAGGTAGCACGGGGATTCAAACCGGCGATCCCTGTGTTGGTAGGCAATGGAATAGACCACCATGCCACCCGGACGCCCTACACTTCTAGACATTTTGAGGGACAAACTTTCCCAGAGTGTTTTTTTTTTTTTTAGCTAAGTGAGCATGCAGGCCTTTCTCTCTCTCTCTCTCTCTCTCTCTCTCTCTCTCTCTCTCTCTCTCTCTCTCTCTCTCTCTCTCTCTCTCTCTCTCTCTCTCAATTGTTAGGTTAAATGTGGGGGCGTCTCACATGCTGTCCCCTTGGGTTTGTGGCACTTGGCTACAAAATGTGCAACAATAGGCGCTGTGCCTCTCTTCCCCCAAGGCTTCTCTTCTTCTGACATTCCTCCCTCTGTGTCCCCTTTTTTTTCTGTCTCTCTGCCTTCAGATTAATGGCAAGCGGTACAACAGGTTCACTCTGCAGCCCGAGGAGGAAGGAGGAACTCACATGGAGGTCAAACTGTCTGATGATGCCCTGGATGACACCACAGAGGTCTCAGACCAGGTGGGGGGCTCGCGCTCCTTCAGACCACCACCTCGGTACCAAAACCGGCGAACTATTTTCTACGTGACCCTGGGAACCCTGCTCTTCTTCACCATTGGTGAGCCATGCTCATCCTCAGCTGTCTTTACATCAGCGGTTACTTCTTCCCGTCGTCAGTATCAGCGTTTCAAAGCTGCCCAAAAACATTTGAATTTTGACAATGCAAATAAGATACACTGAACTGAGACAACAGTTTTTGGAGAAAGAAAGTGTCTTAAATCTTTTTAAATGGTTTTTACGCTTTCATGAGGTCTAAAAGTTGACCTGTTGAAATGGGATGTTGAATTTCATATTTCAATGGGCAACTTTTTCTTGTTTTTTACGGCCTTCCTGTGTCACAGGCAATGAAGATGCTTCATGTCGTATTCTGTCTGAATGACTCGTCAGCAAAACTGTGCCCATTTGGATCTAGATGATGTTCTCAGCTTATCGAGTGTAGCACTTCTATTCACTACTTAATCAATGGCAAAAAACATTCGAAAGCATTAGTATTGGTGATGGTGGGGTAAGACCAATCCTGCTGGGGCATTGCACTGGTTGTCAACCATGTGTCAAGCAGAGCCATGTGTATGCAGATTCTCGTGCTATTTGATATTACTGGTTATCCACGGTGGTTATCCTGGTTATCATGGTGGTTATCCATGGTGCATGATTAGAAAACACTGATGGTAACCCTTTGTTGCAGCAACCCGAGTGGGAGCAGAGTGCTCGATTTCATGTACTTTGCACGTCTATAGCTCAAACAGACATCTCAAACAATGTCTACTTTGCATCAAAAAGGACAATTGGGGCATCCAGGTAGCCTAGCAAGTCTATTCCGTTGCCTACCAACATGGGAATCGCTGGTTCGAATCCCCGCGTTACCTCTGGGTTGGTCGGGCATCCCTACAGACACAATTGGCCGTGTCTGTGGATGGGAAGCCAGATGTGGGTATGTGTCCTGGTCGCTGCACTAGTGCCTCCTCTGGTCGGTCGGGGCGCCTGTTTGGGGGGGGGGAACTGGGGGGAATGGCGTGATCCTCCCACATGCTACACCCACCTGGCGAAACTCCTCACTGTCAGGTGAAAAGAAGCTGCTGGCGACTCCACATGTATCATAGGAGGCATGTGGTAGTCTGCAGCCCTCCCCGGATCGGCAGAGCGGGTGGAGCAGCGACCGGGACGGCTCAGAAGAGTGGGACAGGTACAGTTGGCGAGAGGGGGGGGGACAATTGACCGAATGAGACTCAATGACAACAGTCAATAACATTCATAATGGCTCCTTCATGTTCATGACAGGTGTCATGTCATGGTTTTGATGGTGTCATGTCAGTCACACACCCCTTCAAAGCCACAGCATAATTAATTCTTCAGCTATTAAGGTTAAAAGCTGAATTTATGTAGTGAAATGATGCAACTCATTTTTCTTTAATATCACAAGAAACGCCCAAAATATCACAATGTTAATTTTTTCCAACTTCATTGAGCCCTACTTCCATTGTCCTTCATCATTCAGGCTACCTGATTGGCTATTTAAGTCCCCATAAACCCCGCCAGGAAGTGGGAGAGAAGCCCTGCCCGGAAGTGGGAGAGAAGTCCTGCTCGGAAGTGGGAGAGAAGCCCTGCCCGGAAGTGGAAGAGACGCCCGTGGTAGCAGCAGAACCTTCTCTGTACTGGAATGACATCACTCGCTTGCTGAGGGAGAAAATCACCAGCCAGAACTTTGACAGTACTCTCCTGTACGATATTTACACACAAACGAGCACCGTTTACCGTCAAGATCAAAATTCACTTATTCGCCGTACCAGCTTTGCTTTGTCACTGTGTGCTGAAGAATAAAGTGATAAAATAGAGGTCAGAAGGTCGCACTATAAAATCAACTAGTGGGAGGCTAGTTTGATAGGCAAACCTTTTTTTTTCCTTTTTTTTTTTTTAAGCACATAAATAGCCTTCACTACCGCAGTGTTGCACAAGCTATGGTCATCTTGCTGGTGACAAATTATTGTACATAACCAGGCTGAGACTGTTTAGAGACGAACAAGTCAAAAGCTATCCTCTTAGATGCAGTTATGCAGATATTAGATTTATATTATATATGCAGTTATGCAGATATTACATTTATATTATATATACATATATGATTTATTTCTAATTATTTTTTGTAATATATATACATTTATATTAGATTAGATGTTAGTTAGATATCCTAACAAATGCAATTATTTTAGAATGAATGTTCATACAACTGCATAGGCACTGGTTCCTCACCGATACAAAGGTTTGAGTGTCCGCACCACACTGCAGGGCCAGGTAGTGAGGGCTGAAACGAAACCGTTTCCTTTGGACTTCTAGTAAACCAGTCCGATGCTGCGTCATTGTGTCAGTGTTTGAATAGTTGCGCAACAAGGTACAATATCAAGCATTTAAGAGTTAATACCTTAGCTTTTGTGAAAACTTTTATGAAAGCAAAGTGCATGATAATTTCCTCCAGAAGTTTTGAGGCATCTCAAGACACCTGTCCTTACACAGTTATTGTGGTTTTAAGCCGTTGGAGTCTTGTCTTTTTCAGGAGTGTTCAGTTTCCTGGTATTTCAGTCATCTTGGTTTTATGGTTCAGGGTATTAAAATGGTTGCACAAATAAAACTTAACAACTGCAGCTGATCAAACAATATGTTACCCTGCTTTTTATCAGCGGGCACCCTGTGGCAGATGGCCACAACTGCAATTAGGTTTAAACTGGAGACAGATTTGGGTAAGGGTGGACAGACTGTGGTGGCAGTGCAGTGGTTAGCGCGGATGCCTCACAGCAAGAAGGTCTTGGGTTCGAACCCTGGGTTGTCCAACCTTGGGGGTCATCCCGGGTTGTCCTCTGTGTGGAGTTTGCGTGTTCTCCCCATGTCTGTGTCGCGTTCCTCCCGGTGCTCCGGTTTCCTCCCACAGTCCAAAGACATGTAGGTCAGGTGAATCGGCCGTACTAAATTGTCCCAATGTGTTGGCCCTGTAATGGACTGGCGGCCTGTCCAGGGTTTCTCCCTGCCTGCCGCCCAATGACTGCTGGGATAGGCTCCAGCTTCCCATGACCCCGACTGAGACAAGCGGCTTGGTTAATGGATGGATGGATGGTATTTCAGTTTGCCTTTTATTTCCTTTCTCAGAGTTTTGAAATAAAACCATTGGTGAAATGACTTAATGTCAAAATTCAGGACCAAAATTTTAAGGCACTCTCACACCTGTCTCTTCAGTGAGTTCAATCTGCGCAACCGCACAGCAGGTAGCAACGAGGACATGCACCTGGGCAACAAGATCTTCAGCGGGTTTAAGAATCTGGAGATGAAAACCTGGACTGACATCCACTATGTCCAACTGCAGAAAATGGACAGGTAATTGCATTTGCATACATACACATATACAACATACATGTACTGGGTAGAATATAGGGGTATAGGTGTATTTCAGTTAATTGGGGAGAGGAAGTAATCGTGCAGTATAACGCATATGCCACGAGTGCAGAAATAAATATACTATCATAGTATCATTGAAGTAAATGATTTTTAGCAGGTCGAAAAAACTTTTCTACCTCAGCCAAAGAAGGTTGAATCCCCTTATTGTAAGGTTGTCGGGATACCTGCAGTCCCTTTAGACGGAAGATGTCACTTAGTTGAGTGATCAATCAATCACGTTGCATTTTATGTAGCACTTTTCTAGCTAGAGTGATGAAACGTATCTCAATAAACATTGTATCCAGATGAACTGATTCAACCTTCTTTGATTGTCTTACCTGGATTGTTGAGCATGCATCGAGACATTTCTACCTCAACCCTAAGTTCTTTCTATTTTTTTAACAGTACATTTTTCTTGGTACATCCGTTTTCTGAATGCTGTGACTTTGACATTTGCATTCCTTGCCGTTCGTTGCCTGTAATGCTGCTAACCAGAGAATTCAAGTATATTCTATGGCTGTGCTAACGGACCTTCACTGTATGAGAACTCAAGCGAAATGCCTATGATATGAATGTAAGACATTTAGGTTAAATGGTACTATTCGTTTTGAACAAATTGTAATGATGTTGTGTCTACCCTCTGTTTACTGGTTGACAGCAAGCGTCCGAACACTGTCACCTTTGGTTCCAGCGTGTTCCAACCAAAGGGTTATCTGGCCTACAGCGCTAATGGACTAGTCCAGGTGAGTTGGTATAGATCCAATTGGATGATAATAATAATAATAATAATAGTCATTTATATAGCGTTTTTCTAGACACCCAAAGCGCTTCACATTGAAGGGGGTAACTCACTTCAACCACCACCAATGTATAGCACACACCTGGGGGATGCACTGCAGCCATTTTGCACCAGAATGCTCACCACACATCAGCTTTAGCATTGACAGGGTTCAGCTGCAGCCCGGCCTGATGGATGGCAGCGAGGACCTCTTGCAGGTTGGACAGGGCTCCGTTGAAGTTGTTGGTGTGTTACCAGCGTGATGTTGAGGTACACGACGCAACGGCTCGGGGGTACGTCTATCTGCACCCTCTCCATCAGCCGCTCAAATGTAGCCGGTTTGTTGTAGAGCCCGAACGGCATGACACGGAACTGCCACAGACCCTGCCCGATAGTGAAGGCGGTTGTCGGTCTCACATCAGGGGCCAGCTCCACCTGCCAGTAGCTGCTGCACAGGTCAAGGGAGCTGAACCAGCTGGACCCCACGATGTGGTCGAGGGTGTCGTCGATTCGAGGGAGCGGGTTAGAGGCCTTTTTTGTGACAGCATTAAGGCGTCGATAGGCCACATAAAACTGCCAGCTGCCATCCTTCTTCCTCACCAAGACGGCTGGAGCCGCCCACAGACTGTCGGAGGGCTCAATCATACCGGCAGCAGCCATCTCACCGATTTTGTCCTCCGCCACCTGTCACTTGGCAAGGGCTGGCCAGTGGGGCTACTGGATGGGCTGGGCAGGGCTGGTCTCGATGGCATGCTGGACCAGCCCAGTCTGCCTAGAGGCTTCATCTCTAGCAGCAAAGATGTCCGCGTAGTCATCGAGGAGACGTTTCTTGCTACAGTCATATAAACAGTGTCTCCTGGATTGCCTTTCTCTAGTTGCGGAACCTTTTCCATTTGCGAAACATCTGTAGACTAAGACCCGCTTTTACACAACACAAGTCTTAGTCAATGCTTTGGTCACATTACACATTGACAAACTGCAATGCAATCCTGGCAGGCCCCACCACCAACAAACTTAAGTTACCGACTTCAACTCATCGAGAATTCTGCAGCACGGATTATTACATGTCCAGTGACCCTGTCTCTCCCCTGCTGATTCAGTTGCACTGGCTCGCTGTGTCGCAGCGCATTAACTTTAAAATTTAATTATTAATATTTAAAGCTCTTCATAATCTATGCCCAGCTTATTTTACAGACCTCCTTCAGACTTAACACTCCCTCTCACTCCCTGTAGTCTTCATCAGCAGGGTTATTGGCATTACAGCCATCAACCTCAGCACAATGGGTGCAAGGGCTTTCTCCTATGCTGCACCCAAACCTTAGAACTCCCCTCCCCATCGCATCCGCCTACTGGACTCCATCACAGAATTCAAAACTGCTCTTAACACCCATCTATTTAAACTAGCTTACTCGCTTAAACTGCATCAGCTGCATCTTGATTTACCTCCTTGTTGAGCTATGCTCTGTTGCTTAATGCATGTTTTATTGTTGCATGTACTGATGTTTTTTGCTTTGTTGTTTATTGCATCTTTCTTGTATTGTTTATTGTATCGTTTATTGCTGATTATATATGATGTAAAATGACCTCGCGTGTCATGAAAGGTACCACCAGCTTTGACACCTTAGCTTCGAGTGTGGTTAATTCGTTAGCCTGGTCGTCGGCACGGCGTTCGGGATGGGAAGTGGTCTCTCCGTGTGTTGGCAGTGCTCGCCACAGCCGCTTCCAAAATGCTCGAAATTTCTCTTTTGACAACCTCGGATATGACGGAGTCAGATTTTTCAAATATGCCAGCCCGCGTATCCGCCATCGTTTCCCTAATCTTGGCTAAAAGGACTTGGTTAGACGCCACGCTCTCGGGCTCAGGCAGAGCCCTCGCGCGACCCCCTTTCGAATTTTCTGAATTGTTGCGACTGGACATAATAACTCGACAATAAAAAGTTCAAATTCGGCTTTGTTGTCATGTGTATTGAAATACAGTGAAATTCTTGTGCTCTGGCTCTCTCAAGTCTTAACAAAAGGAGCAAGGACGCAGACACACCATCCCAAAAAAACAACAACTCTACAGACCTACATAGACTGTGTACACATGAATTCATACATTGTATACACACAATATGGAAAAGTACATGATAACGCAGAAATGTAAGGTGCATATGGGTACATGCTGTGGCGGGTCTAAGGGGTGGCAGCTGCCATCCCTGAAAAAGGCCTTGCCACCCCAGTTGCTACCCTATTTGTAGGCAATTAATATTTTTTTTAAAAGAAAATCGGTGTTGACAGTTCATGATATTTCTTCTTCAGGATGTTGTGCTGCTGTAAAGCCCCTTGAGGCAAATTTGTCATTTGTGTTATTGGGCTATGCAAATAAAATTGACTTGACTATGCAAATTATGAAAATAATGTAGAGCAGATGAGTCTTCAGTGCCATTTCCACGGTTACTGTGGCCCGGTGGTTAGCACTGTTTCACAGCAAGAAGGTGCTGGGTTCGAACCCTGGGGTTGTCCAACCTTGGGGGTCATCCCAGGTTGTCCTCTGCGGGGAGTTTGCATGTTCTCCCCGTGTCTGCGGTGGGATTTCTGCGGGTGCTCTGGTTTCCCCCACCATCAAAAAGACATGCATGTTAGGGTTAATACTCTTGTCTGTGCCCCCTGACCGAGACATGGCAAGATGAACTGGAGTTGGTCCCCGGGTGCTGCACGGCAGCTGCCCACTGCTCCCAGCTACACAGCTAGGATGGCTTAAATGCAGGGAGGAATTTCGCCATGGGGATCAATATAGTATACCAAAAAAAATTCACATTTACATATAAATAGAATGATTCATAAAAAAATTAAAATATTCTAATCTAAATGTAGATCTTTGTGTACTTGCGTACACAAAAGAAACGAAATTTCATTTCACCCAGTCCACAGCAGTGCAACACAAAAGATAAAAACACATCCAAAGTTTGCAAAAACGACACCACCACAAATATACAAACACAGAGAGAACAATGGGGGGAAACAAACACAAACGGTTAACAACACAGTCCATTCAGGTCAACACAGTCCAAAAATCCCACCGTCCAGAGAACCGACGCCAGCCAGGATGACTGTCGGCACTGCCGGTCTGCATGGGCTAGCAGTTAGCTTAGCCTGCCTCTTCGGGCACAGCTCCAGGCAGGGCCAGGGTCCTTGAGCCCACCGGACGCAGCCGACCAAGCTGCCTCAGCCGATCCAACGCCAGCTGTCCCACCCAGACAGACACCCCTCCCCCGCACTCCACACGACAACACAAACGCAGACAAAAACGCTACCCAGTCGGCGCTAGGCGAGGCCGCCACCAGACCGCTGCGGTGTTTCCTCTCGAGTGCAGCTCCGAGCAGGGCCCTGGGCCCACAGGATGCAGCAAACCAAGCTCTTTCAGCCGATCCAATGCCAGCTCTCCCAGCCATTAAACGAAAAAGAAAAGAAATTGAAGATCAAAATAAAAACTTCACACGATGACACAAACTTAGACATGGACAAAGACACTGCATAGTCAGTTCACGCCACCATCTTCCCACACTGGAAACAAGTGGGAACAGATAAACAAATTTAAATCCCAAGTTTAAAACGTTTGAGTTTGTTGGCTAAAATGAACATGTTTTATAGTTAGACTGTTGATAACTGAGGATCATTTAACTTGAACGCACAAGCTCGGCTCATCGATGGAGGCAGTCCACAAGCAACCTACAGCATCCGTCTTGTTTTCAAAAATCTCGATGTTTGCCCCAAACACTTGAACATATAAATGTATTGCTGCACTAAAATGATAACAGACACATTGTAACGGATTTGACATGTGTGTGCGTAGGGAAAGGTGGTGTATGGGAGCTATGGACGTAAGGAGGACCTGGATGTGTTGCAGAAGAAGAACATTGACCTGAGAGGAAGTGTCATGCTGCTTAGAGCTGGAAGCATCAGTTTCGCTCAACAGGTGTGTGTGCACGTATGAGTCTCCTATTTCCCAGACCGGGTCAACGGTCATGTCAGACACCGGGTTAACGGTCATGTCAGGCACCGGGTCAACGGTTATGTCAGGCACCGGGTCAACGGTCATGTCAGGCACCGGGTTAACGGTTATGTCAGGCACCGGGTCAACGGTCATGTCAGGCACCGGGTCAACGGTTATGTCAGGCACCGGGTCAACGGTCATGTCAGGCACCGGGTCAACGGTTATGTCAGGCACCGGGTCAACGGTCATGTCAGGCACCGGGTCAACGGTCATGTCAGGCACCGGGTCAACGGTTATGTCAGGCACCGGGTTAACGGTCATGTCAGGCACCGGGTCAACGGTCATGTCAGGCACCGGGTTAACGGTTATGTCAGGCACCGGGTCAACGGTCATGTCAGGCACCGGGTCAACGGTTATGTCAGGCACCGGGTCAACGGTTATGTCAGGCACCGGGTCAACGGTCATGTCAGGCACCGGGTTAACGGTTATGTCAGGCACCGGGTCAACGGTCATGTCAGGCACCGGGTCAACGGTCATGTCAGGCACCGGGTCAACGGTTATGTCAGGCACCGGGTTAACGGTCATGTCAGGCACCGGGTCAACGTCAGGCGCCGGGTTAACGGTCATGTCAGGCGCCGGGTTAACGGTTATGTCAGGCGCCGGGTTAACGGTCATGTCAGGCGCCGGGTTAACGGTCATGTCAGGCACCGGGTCAACGGTCATGTCAGGCACCGGGTCAACGGTTATGTCAGGCACCGGGTTAACGGTCATGTCAGGCGCCGGGTTAACGGTCATGTCAGGCGCCGGGTCAACGGTCATGTCAGGCGCCGGGTCAGCGGTCATGTCAGGCGCCGGGTCAACGGTCATGTCAGGCGCCGGGTCAACGGTCATGTCAGGCACCGGGTCAACGGTTATGTCAGGCACCGGGTCAACGGTTATGTCAGGCACCGGGTTAACGGTCATGTCAGGCACCGGGTCAACGGTCATGTCAGGCACCGGGTCAACGGTCATGTCAGGCACCGGGTTAACGGTCATGTCAGGCACCGGGTTAACGGTCATGTCAGGCACCGGGTTAACGGTCATGTCAGGCACCGGGTTAACGGTCATGTCAGGCACCGGGTTAACGGTCATGTCAGGTACCGGGTTAACGGTTATGTCAGGCACCGGGTCAACGGTCATGTCAGGCACCGGGTCAACGGTCATGTCAGGCACCGGGTCAACGGTCATGTCAGGTACCGGGTTAACGGTTATGTCAGGCACCGGGTTAACGGTCATGTCAGGCACCGGGTTAACGGTCATGTCAGGCACCGGGTCAACGGTCATGTCAGGCACCGGGTCAACGGTCATGTCAGGTGCCAGGTTAACGGTCGTGTCAGGCAGGGGACAAGTTTTCATTTGCAGTGATAAATAAAAGCAAGATGTTTCGAAGAAGACAGTTTTAAAAAAAAAACTACATAAGGGGTGCAAATTTACTTGTGCATGCAAGACTGGATGATAGTGTTTTTCTTTTAAAAAAGATAAGGGGCGTCCTGGTGGCGTGGCGGTCTATTACCAACACGGGGATCGCTGGTTCGAATCCCCATGTTACCTCCGGCTTGGTCAGGCATCCCTACAGACACAATTGGCCGTGTCTGTGGGTGGGAAGCCGGATGTGGGTATGTGTCCTGGTCGCTGCACTAGCGCCTCCTCTGGTCAGTCGGGGGCGCCTGTTCGGGGGGGAGGGGGAACTGGGGGTAATGGCGTGATCCTCCCACACGCTACGCCCCCCTGGCAAAACTCCTCACTGTCAGGTGAAAAGAAGCGGCTGGCGATTTATCGGAGGAGGCATGAGTATGATTCTGCAGCCCTCCCCGGATTGGCAGTGGGGATGGAGCAGCAACCAGGACGGTGTGGAAGAGGGGTAATTGGGGTAAAAAAAAATCCCCTCCCCCCTCCAAAAAAAAAAGATCTGTGTCATATTTGAGGCAAACATTGGAATTGGGTGGTATTAAAGATGTAGCCTGTTTTACCGTCCAAACAGGTTTCCAGTATTGGAAACGAAGTGGTTGTCTCAACCCTGTATTATGAGAAATTAAAGCCTAGGGTTTCTTAAAGCTTGACTGAAAAATGAGTCAAAAAGTTGCAAACTATTTACTCTATTCTCCCTTGTGATGTCTTTGTAATGCCGTGTATTTTTCTCTCTAGGTCGCCAATGCTGCTGAGAAGGGGGCAGCTGCTGTTCTGATCTACCCTGACCACCAAAACTACCAGGCTAATACAGAACTCTATGGACACGTAAGCTGGAAGAGGGACTTCATTAGTAGTGGTTGTGCCAAGTGTTCACTTACTGCTCAACATTTTGACTGTGGTCTGTATCATCAGAGTATCTCGGTGGAAGAAAAACACAAACGTAATGAAGAATGTTTTTTTCCTGGTGCACTTTTAGTAAAGCGCAAACCACTTTAAACTTACAGTCTGATATCTATTCTGTCTTTGGAGTTTTTTTTTTTTTTTCAATTTACTTACGTACCAGTTTTGGCACCAATTCAACCAGTGATTCTTATCACCTCCCATCCGCAAACCGCAACTAGTTTGCTACACGCTTACACATTGTAAGAATTTTTTCCAGCCAATAGGATCTCTGTATTTGCCTGAGAACTACTCTGTCTTCAGTATGATCTACTGTATTTACTCCGTTTTTATTGTATTCTCGGCTGCTGGAATGACCCGATTTCCCAATGGGGATCACTTGTTTTGTCCTGGTCCTTGATTGAGTCTGTTTTGAGTGTTGATGTGTGTTTCTGCATTCAGGTCCATCTAGGTTCTGGTGATCCCTACACACCTGGGTTCCCCTCCTTCAACCACACCCAGTTTCCCCCAACTCAGTCCTCTGGCCTCCCCACCATCCCAGCCCAGACCATCACCGCCCAGATGGCTACCACTATTCTACAGTAGGGACAAACACACACATGCACTCTCGCACACATGCACACACACAAACACTATTGGGATGCCAGGATAATTGGTCCTACTCTGCACATGGGTGGTCCTGGGCAACTACCAAGGTGCTTATGATTTAGGTAATCATGGTTAGGCTATTGTCTTGCATACACATGTGAAAGAAAGTATTAAAAAGGGTCATTTGCTTGTAAATCTGTCAGGATTTTAACTATATGAGATGGAATCTGCTACAACAGTGTGCTCTCCGACAAACCATACATGTCTGACAGTCACTGCCATGTCCACGCCATGCTTTCTCTTCTCGCTCCAGGAACATTGGAGGCCCTGAGGTGGACCCTAGCAGTGGTTTCAACGGCGCCCTGTCTGTGCCCGTCTACAAACTAGGAGGTGTTGAGAACATAACAGTTGAGGTTAACAACGTGCTAGTCAACACCGAGATCCACAATGTGTTCGGAGTCATCAAAGGCTTCGTAGATCCTGGTAAGCTTAACTCTTAGACTGACAAGGGGTTTAGATGTTCCCCTGGAAACCTGTTGACTGTATTGTATGGAGTCAATAAAAGTCCATACTCTTACCACATCATTATTCACGTGTGTATGTGTGTGTGTGCGTGTGTCCGTGCACGCGTGCATGTGTGTGTGTGTTAACAGATCGATACGTGGTGTTGGGAGCTCAGAGAGATGCCTGGGGCCCTGGCTACGCTAGAGCCGCTGTTGGCACCACCATACTGATGGAGCTTGCCAAGGCTGTCCACGAGATGGTGGAGAACGGTAACAGTCGAGCCTATTTATACCTCTCTCATCACCATAGTGATGATATGACAATGAAAACGCTAAAATTAATCCAAGAGGATCCAACTACCTACATCCCATGTAGGGACACTCATTTCTGTGAGCCAACGGGAGGATGTCATGTGACCTTTCTCCATTAAACTGATCTCTTCCAGATCTTGGACCTTCTTTTTACAGTGTGATTTAAAAAAAAAAAAAAGTTATTTAAGGAATCACAAATATGAAGTATTTTTATTATCTGGGAGAAAGAAGAAATAGTGCATTTAGTTCTTCTCTTTTGTTGTCACTCCTTCAACAGAGTGCAGTGGTGTCCCCTATAGTGATGAATGGCCACAGTATGATTATGCTCTCACTATGAATTTTGGGGGCACCATGTACTTGCCGTAGGAAATTGAGATAAACCAAATTATCAGTGTCAGATTTGAAGTTGTAAATTCTCGATTACAGGGATTTCTGTCTTTGCTACATACAACAACTTTCAATAATAGAGACATTTACATTTGTAGACAGGCGGCAAGGTGGCCCAGTGGTTAGCGCTGTCGCCTCACACCAAGAAGGTTCTGGGTTCAAACCCTGGGGTTGTCCAATTTTGGGCGTCATCCCAGGTCGTCCACTGTGTGGAGTTTGCATGTTCTCCGTGTCTGCGGTGGGTTTTTTCCAGTTTCCCCCACCATCAAAAAGATGTGCATGTTGGGGTTAATACTCCTGTCTGTGCCCCTGACAGAGGCAATGGTGAAAGAACTGGAGTTGGTCCCCGGATGCTGCACGGCGGCTGCCCATTGCTCCTAGCTACATGGCTAGGATGGATTAAATGCAGAGCATGAATTTCCCCACTGGGGTTAATATTAGTATATCAAAATCAAAAACAAAAATTATTAATGGCTAAATGTCTACCAACAGTAGAATAAATGAAAGAATAGCTGAATAAATGAAAATAAAAATCAAATAGGTGAATGAAATAACCCTTTCAAGTGACAGAGCATATCACTGTTTGGCAATGGTATCTTCAGACTTCATCAGTTCGTGCCTTTCTGACTAGACCAAGCTAGTCTGACTGGCTGGTGATGAAACTGATGTATTCTCTTGGATGAGAGGCGAAACGTCTCCACGGATGTATACCAAGTCCAGTTGCACTTTATTCAATTCCTTTGGATAATCATGACCTGGATGAATGAGAACATTCACAGACATCACTTGGGGAGGGTTTATCTGATATGTTTACACAATAGTGTCCTGAGGAAGTAACCTCTAGAGCTAACGATTGTATAAACATTATCGCTGTATCGTTCTCAAAGGATAAGCGGTTTGGATAATGGACGGATGGATGGATGACTTTATACTTGTCATTATTTTTCAGATGGGTTCAGGCCAAAGAGAAGCTTGGTGTTTGCCAGCTTGAGTGCAGGCGAGTATGGGAATGTTGGCCTCACCGAGTGGCTGGAGGTAGGAACAACAGAGAATGTACTGCTCATTTGTGAGCGATTCGTGTATCATTTGAATTGATTGTTCGCTACATTACCTGTCTCATGTGCTCCTCATGATGTTTATGTCCCCATTTAGGGCTACATGTCATCCCTTAACAGAAAAGCTTTTACCTATATAAGCTTGGATGGAGTGGTTATGGGTAAATACAGCTCCCACACTCACTCACTCTCTCTCTCTCTCTCTCTCTCTCTCTCTCTCTCTCTCTCTCTTTCTCTCTCTCACACACACACGTAAACTCAAAAAAAGATTATCAGCAGATCTGCACTTTGATTATATATTTATATACCACTTTTTAAAATTTAATTTTTAAAAAAAATTCCCACTTTTCCCCCCCCAATTGTACCGGTCCAATTACTCCACTCTTCTGGGTCGCTGCTCCACCCCCTCTGCTGATCCGGGGAGGGCTGCAGACTACCACATGCCTCCTCCGATACATGTGGTCGCCAGCTGCTTCTTTTCACCTGACAGTAAGGAGTTTCACCAGGGGGCCGTAGCGCGTGGGAGGATCGCGCTAGTCCCCTGAGATCCCCCTCCCCCCCGAACAGGCACCCCGACCGACCAGAGGAGGCGCTAGTGCAGCGATCAGGACACATACCCACATTCGGCTTCCCACCCATAGACACGGCCATTGTGTCTGTAGGGACGCCCGACCAAGCCGGAGGTAACACGGGGATTCGAACCGGCGATCCCCGTGTTGGTAGGCAATGGAATAGACCGCCATCCTACCCAGATGCCCCATTTCTTTGTTGTTGTTTTTTTTTTTTTTTTTTTTTGCCTACTGACATATCTGTACTTGATAATGGATGTACAGCAGTGTTTTTCTGAATCAAAGTTAAATGAAAAGCAAGTTCTCTGTCTCCTAACTAATGTGTTCACATTTCATCACCAGGTCGTGGGAGTTTTGTGGCCTCGGCCAGCCCTCTCCTGCAAAGCCTGCTTGAGAGAACCATGAAAACGGTAACCACCTCTCATTCCCCCGCTTTAATCCAGTCCTGTTCCCACTAATCTGGCCTGCTTGGTTTTTAATCTGGTTTGTCCGTGCAGGTGATGGATCCCCTCGATTCGAAAACGATGTATGACATGGTGGGAAAAGCCTGGGAGACCAAGGCGTGAGTAGACTGGCCTGACATATGAAGCCTTGTTATCGTATTCTCACAGTTTGTCTAAAAGAAGAGTTTCAAAGGCAAGCTTAGGCCATTTTCCTGTTCCTTCAGTCTTGGCTAATCATTAACTTATTCAGTTAGTACTTCTCAGCGTCCACCTCTAATATTTACTAGTCGTATTATGTTTATGGGAAGATAAATTATTTCACAAATCACTTTTAAAATAATGATGCGGTTTGAAGGGCTTTTATTTTGTCAACCTACTTAAGTTACCAACCTCATAAATCATTTAATATTAGCAAGCGTTGGGCGGCATGGTGGCACAGTGGTTAGCACAGTCGCCTCACAGCAGGAAGGTCCTGGGTTCGAACCCCTGGGTTGTCCAGCCTTGGGGGTCGTCCCAGGTCGTCCTCTGTGTGGCGTTTACATGTTCTCCCCGTGTCTGTGTGGGTTTCCTCCCACAATTCGAAGACATGCAGGTCAGGTGAATTGGTCATACCAAATTGTCTCTAGTTGTGAATGTGTCTGCCCTGTGATGGACTGGCGGCCTGTCCAGGGTGTCTCCCCGCCTGCCACCCACTGACTGCTGGGATAGGCACCAGCATCCCCACAACCCCATTCGGCTCTGTGCATAACTGTAGTCCACTGACTTCCGGTTTCCACTGCAGCAGTCATACCAGTTTCCTGTTTGTTGGCGTGTGCTGTTGACAATGGCATATTTTTTGCGATGCCTGTAAGACTTACGATGGATAAATGTCAACGACACGCACAGAATTGTCGACAAACTTTCACCTGCACCTACCAGCAAACGGGTGAAAAGTTTCAAGTTGTACATATCAAGTTATGTCAACAACTATGAGGATGAGGCTATTCATCCTCATAATGAAGGCTGCATCCGGTATCCGCTGCAGGAGAAACCGGAAGTCAGTGGACTACAGTTAGGCAGAGTCACTTGGGATAAGCTGCTTGGATAATGGATGGATGGATAAGCAAGTGTTACATTCCAAAGAGTTCATGGACCACAACTCTTAATCTACTCTAGTTTGAGGGAATTTAACTGACCTAAAAATTCCATTGTACTACATATGTCGTGCTCTAGAAATGGCGGCCGGTTGTGAGTTTCCAGCTGTTTATTGTGTACATTATGTCTCCAGACTGAGGCCCATGTCAATGGAGGACCCTGCCTATCCAGTCCTGACCTTATCCGGAATCCCCTCTGTGTCCTTCCACTTCATCTCTCCCGATGTGAGCCTTTTATTCTAACACACACACACAGAAATTAATATTATTTATTTAGCAAATTATTATTAGCAAATGTTGGAGTTCTAAATAAAAAATTGATTGGAATCCCTAAAAAAAATAGGAAAAATAAAAAGTGATGGAAACTCAACTTTTGATTGTCTACAGTGGCCAGAATATTTTGTACTCTCTCTATCTGTCTGTAACTTTATAGAAAGCTGGCTTAAAACCATTTGGATGGAAATATGGTTTCTGACAGGAAGCATAGTTGCTGTGGGGATTTTTTTTTTTTTTTTTACCTTGCACTCTAACCCAATAAGTATTTAAATGCATCTCTTTCCACTGTCATTTTTTTTTTTCTGTGTGCTTGGGTTGTAAAATACACCGACCCGTTCGATTTATTTTATTTGTCCAAAATATTTTTTTTTGGGGGGGGGGGGTTTCTCTCCTTTTTCTCCCCAATTGTATCTGGTCAGCTACCCCACTTATCTGAGCCGTCCCGGTCGCTGCTCCACCCCCTCTGCCGATCCGGGGAGGGCTGCAGACTACCACATGCCTCCTCCGATACATGTGGAGTCACCAGCCACTACTTTTCACCTGACAGTGAGGAGTTTCACCAGGGGGACGTAGCGTGTGGGAGGATCACGCTATTCCCCCCAGTTCCCCCTCCCCCCCGAACTGGCTCCCCGACCGACCAGAGGAGGCACTAAGTGCAGCGACCAGGACACATACCCACATCCGGCTTCCCATCCGCAGACACGGCCAGTTGTGTTTGTAGGGACGCCTGACCAAGCCAGAGGTAACACAGGGATTCAAATCGGCGATCCCCGAGTTGATAGGCAGCAGAATAGACCGCCGCACTACCCAGATGCCCCCAAAATCTTTGTTTTTAATTGTTGCTGCCATTCCTCAACAATATCACCTATGGAAAATGGATTGGTAATCTCAAGGTGAATATGTGGTTGAAAAAATATTGAATAAATATGTGCTCTGTGTGTTTGTCTTTAAAGGTTGAAGCATATCCGTACTACGGCACCGTTCTGGACAACATGGATCACCTAAATGCAGAAACCAACCAGCACACCAGTGAGATGGCCACAGTGGCAGCGCAGTTTGCCGGCCAGATGGCACTCCGGCTAGTTCATGACCACGTGCTCTCCCTGGATGTGAACCGATACAGCAGCACCATCACCAAGTCTGTGGTCAAAATCAACAGCCGCATCAACCAGCTCTCAAAGGTGAATGCAGCAACCCTGCATTCACACATACAGAACCACACATACGTGTCATTAAAAGTTTCTCTCTCTCTCTCTCTCTCTCTCTCTCTCTCTCTCTCTCTCTCTCTCTCTCTCACTGAAACATGGGCCTTGTTTTCCTTTCTCATGTGTTCTTGGGTTCGGGGCGTCTCACACATCACCATACATGGTTGACTGAAGGCTTAGACATTGATCCATGGGGACTTGATGCATTGTAGCAGGGCTCTTATACCTGTGAGAAATGTGAAATGTGTGTCTCTTGTGAAGTACATGAAGCTTTAGCAGTGATATGTGATGACTGACAGTTAAATAAGCTGCCTTGGATTTATATGATGCCGGTTATACTTGCATAATGAAGTGGCCAAAACTTTGAACTGATTCATAGGAGTAAAACATGCAAAAAGCGAATAAAGGGGGAAATATATATATATATATATATATATATATATATATATATATATATATATAGTGTGTGTGTGTGTAGGTGGCACAGTGACGCAGCGATTAGAGCAGTTCCCTCACAGCAAGAAGGCCCTGGGTTCGAGCCCCGGGGTAGTCCAACCTTGGTGGGTCGTCCCGGGTTGTCCTCTGTGTGGAGTTTGCATGTACTCCCTTTGTCTGCGTGGGTTTCCTCCAGGTGCTCCAGTTTCCCCCCACAGTCCAAAGACATGTAGGTCAGGTGAATCGGCCGTATTAAATTGTCCCTAGGTGTGAATGTGTGTGTGTCGGCCCTGTTATGGACTTGCGGCCTGTCCGAGGTGTCTCCCCGCCTGCCGCCCAATGACTGCTGGGATAGGCTCCAGCATCCCGGCAACCCTGAGCAGGATAAGCGGTTTGGATAATGGATGGATGGATATATAAAATAATTTTCAAGAATCTTGCTAACGTTGGTGCTCTTTTTTATTTTTTTCAAGTCCGGGCAGTTGGATGGTGTCAGTGCCATGTGGCTTAACAGGGCGCGAAGCTCCTTCTCGCGAGCTGCTGCCAGCATCAGAAACGCCATCAGCAACACCGACCTCACCGACAAGGAGGCCTGTCGCATCCTCAATGACAGGCTCATGACGGTATAATGTACTCACACACACACACCAAGCCACCACATTTTTCTTTTATTTACTTTTATTTAAATATTCTTGTAAACGTTTGAGCTACGAACGTTTGGACTGACACAGATTTACTATCTGTCGCAATTGTTGAGATTTAGTGGCGTTGTGAACGCAGCCCATAAATGACGAGATGACACAAATGTTCGTTGACAATGTATTTCCTCTTGTACACAAGCTAACATTAGCTGTTTCCAAACTACATGAGCTAACATGAGCTGGTCGTTTGGTTGACTGATACATGGCTAGCTGTACATACAGCTTGCTGAACAACAGCGTGCCGAATGACGAAATGCTGACCACGGCTGTGGGACCATACACTGGCTGTACGCGTGCAGTACTGAGCTGTGATGAAGTTGTGATGAGCTGTGATGAAGCTGCACGTGTACAGCCAGTGTATGGTCCCACAGCCGTGGTCAGCATTTCGTCATTCGGCAAGCTGTGTGTACAGCTAGCCATGTATCAGTCAACCAAACGACCAGCTTATGTTAGCTCATGTACAGTTTGGAAACAGCTAATGTTAGCTTCTTTGCACCGTTCTGAATCGCCTGCGCTGCATGATGACGTCATCTATGCGCCTCATATTACTGAGATTGGTGGCTCCACCTGCTGGCCAGGCGGGCATACAATCATCCAAACTACTGTACATAACTTACAATCCTCCTCTCTCCCATTACAGGTCGAGCACACCCTCCTGTCTCCGTATGTTTCCCCCAAGGAGACTCCTTTCCGTCACCTGCTGCTCGGCCGTGGCCCCCACACCCTGGCGGCCATTTCTGAGATTACCGACGTGAAGCAGCTCCACACCCAGCTGGCCCTGGCCACCTGGACCCTGCAGGGCTGTGTAGATGCCATGGCCGAAAACATCTGGGACATTGACAACGAGATATAGGAGGCGCATGTGTGTGTGAGTGAAGGTTTGAGTTGGGGGGGGGGGGGCTTGAGTAAAAATGGAAGTTTTTGTTGTTGAGCAATGGGTTAAAATGTATTTGCATCAGGTCATTTGCTCTGTCGGGGGGGGGGGCTATAATAACATTTCTGCACAAGCTGGCAATCAGACGGCTAAGCACAGCATTTATAATTCAAAGATATGGTGCGAGAGAGAAGGCTCGGTTCAGGGCACAGCTCAGGCCCTCATTTCAATAAGACCCTGGTAGGGGGGTAGAGAGGATGTCGCGCAGCTTCGAGATAACATCTGAAAGGCATCAGGCCTGTACTACTGTACTAATGCAGTGAAATGAAATATGTTGACACCTAGTGTAAACGCTTTTTGAAGAACTAGGACACTGCTGTAAAATCTCTCTATCCCCCTCTCAGCTTTAGCACACCCCCTGTAGTTTAACCAACCAAAACCTTGGCTGTAACCTCATCACCTTAGCACTGAGAACCTTATTTATACATTTGTTTTGTTTTATCAGTGGCAGTGTCCACTATAAGTGTTTGTTGTCCTTTTATACAACGTTATCGGAAGCAGTGCCTTCCATAATTGCGACGGTTATACTGTCTGATACCACGGCAGCATCTGCTACAGAAGTCACTCCTCAGCTCTCACTGACCAAATGGAGTCCTACTCGCCAGGATAGACTCTTTCAGCAACTTGGCCTTCGTTGTCCTCTCTAGTCAGAGGAGAATTTTGACAAAACAGCAGCACCGAAGAGGGCCAGTTGTATGTTTCGTGTGGTTGCTTGTGACAAGTTTGTCAAAATATACCTAAAGGAGAAATTCCCACCAAGCGGCAGTCAATAAGAGCAGCCACTGCTTAAATGGAAAAATCTGCCGAAATGTCATCTGGAGCTGTGCTCTCTAACACTGTGCCATCGGGGGCCCAAAAGTGCAAGCTCTCTTTGGCATCAACCGCCACACCCGCTGATGTCATTAACACGCCGTCAATAAGACGGACAAATTTGTGAAATTAGCTGGCGTGGTGTTTGGTTGAATTTTTAAAAAAAAAATCAATGACATATATAGTAATGTAACAGTGTACGACCATGGACGTGTAGACTCGCTAGCCCATTGGCTAACGGGTCGGACCCTTTAGTCGAAATGTAGCGGGAATTCAGGGACAGGCAGGATCGAACCTGGGTTCCCCACACCACGGGCGACTGCCTTAACCAGTCGACTAAATGGTCCGACCCGTTAGCCAACAGGCTAGCGAGTCTACACGTCCATGGTCGTACACTGTTACTAATAGTAGTGTAACTTAGAGCCGTGACACTCCCCGGCGCTGATTCAGTGAAGTCTCCAAAAACATGAAAATTTAGGGAGAAAGATGGAGTAGGAAGTCTTATGCGTCAAGGCTCTCCTTGGATAACAAATTCGGTGTCGGACTCTAATCCATTTTTTTCTGTCAAAGATCAGATTTGAATTGTTTTAATTCCTGGATAATGTGAAATTATCCACACCATGCCCAGAAATGAATTGACTTGTGCATTTTGTAATTGAGATGCACAAAAAAAAGACAAAAAAACCCCCCAAAACATGTTAACATTGAGTATTGTCTTGGTCATGATATCAAAATGGCCTTGATGAAAACAAACAGGCTCACTGAACTGGTACTTTTTGGCAATATGAGTTGCAAGAAAGCTCTTTATGTTGCACCATTTACTATGGCGCAGTTTGTATTTCTGATATATTTATGTGTTATCGGGAGCAGTGCCTTCCATAATTAAACCCATTATCGGGAGCAGTGCCTTCCGTAATTAAACCCATTATCGGGAGCAGTGCCTTCCATAATTAAACCCATTATCGGGAGCAGTGTCTTCCATAATGATAACAGTTTATGGTAGTTTTTGCCTACCTGTGTGTGATGTGTGTTTGTGTGCTTAGAAGCAGTTGCATATTTCACTAAAAAGGTGGAACAACTTATCGGGGACAGTGTTTCCCAGAGTTTTATACTTGATGTATTTATTATGTCCTTTTTTTCTTTGTTGGTTTTCAACCTAGACAGCCCTGCTGACCTCACAAACGTGTGGCTATGATGTTCTGTTATGCTCACGCAGTTTTATTTTTCTCCTCCTGCTCCATCCATGCTTGCATCCTGCTCTCTTTAGAAAACTATCAGATTTCTCTGGCTGGTTTAAGTTCTTACTGAAGACTAATAAAAGCAGGAATACTTCATGTTAGATTATATTAGCTAGAATTAAACCTGGTCCATCATTCTAGCTAGCTAGCTAGCTAGCTAGTTAAAGGATCCTGTAGAATTTTGTCTTGTGGGTTGTTTTGTTTTTTTGTTTTTGTTTTTTGTCAGTGAATAGTACATTTACCATAGATGCAATACTACTAAATGGATTCTGTCAGAACTCATATTAAGTAAACTATCGTATCCTGGGGCCATACTAGTGCATGTCATGTACTGCTGTTTTTCTTGACTGCTGGTTGCTTCACTGAGGGTATTGTCCATTCTTGGGCTTGGACAAAACATGGATTTGAAAATGTTTCCACCATTAAAGTTTATTTGCTTTGTTTTCACATACACTCCAGAGCAACATGATATGCATTTATCAGCATTCAAATTAACTGGAGTGCAGAATGGGTTGTCCTGGTGGTTCAGCTAGTTAAGCATGTACCATTTTGTAGAGGCTCAAGCCTGATTGCAGCATCCCGGTGTCGTGCCCAAAAGTGATCGTCCACCAAGCCCTGATTTGCCGTCTGCGGTTTCCACTTGCCAAAAAGTGATTACAGCTCCTACTTGATGACGGAAAGTTTGTTTCTGCTTCAAAATGACTGTCTTTTTATATATATATATATATATATATATATATATATATATATATATACTTTTTTTCCTATTATACAAACATACCAAAGAAGACAAACTAAAAACAAAGACATAAAAAGGGCTGGATTGCACCGTCTCCACGAAGTCCACACATTTATTTGACATATTCAGCGCACCGTTCACTCAGCTAGTCGTTGACATGTAAACATCATCCATTTCTCTCGACATTGTTCCTCTTGACTTCATTCATGAGTGTTATATTTTAAAGATTGTAGCACACCCAGTCCTTTTTACTAGTTGAAATACCTTTTAAAGGGGCAATACAACCCTTAAAGTGCACTTTTGCACTTGCCAAAAAGTGATTACAGCTTCTACCTTGTGACTGAAAGGTTGTTTGGGCCTCCAAATAACTTGATCTAAATTTTAAAGGCAAGCTCTTGTTAATTAATATTTAAATATATAACTTTAGCCAATCGCTATTTATGTTATCAGTCCTCCTGTATTTCCAGTAAGCCTGCTTTAAGTCAAACATGGTGTACATCAAATCAAAGCTTAGATACTCGTCTCTCCATCAGGTATTGGCTAGCCATCATCGCACCATCTGGCTGCTTAAAATTGCACATTTAGTGTGGTCTGGACTCGGTTTTTCACGGACGGTCACTTTTTGGCACGACACGTCTGAAATCCTGCCTATTGCTGCATGTCTTCCCCCGCAGACGTCACCCCGTTTACTGTCTGTCGAATACAAGCTAAAATACCCCAAAAATATCTTAAAATAATGTGCGGAATAATTTCAAAAGGTGTGTTATTCGCAAGTAAAGTTGAGCTATCGGACCATGTTACTAGCTCAGGCTGTTAAAATTCAGCACATTTCATCTGTTAAAAGCTGAACGTGTGCTCCAGTAACTGGAAATTGTTTTTTTTTTTTTTTATTAGTTTGAAAATATGTCAATATTTTGAGAATGTTTGTTACAAAGTTTCAACTGTGCACATCATATTCACTGATTTGGTAAAGACATTTTCCCCAGCTTTTACTGTTAATTTGACCAACGGTTCCCCAAATAAAGGCCTGTTCATTTTCCATGTTCCTCAGAAAACTAGTAAACTCTTTGGCTTAACTCATCTCTCAATGTGTGGTTATTTTTTAGGACGGCGCAGACAGTTTGGATACTAGATGTTACAGGAAAAAGCATCACTCTGTATAGGATGAGTAGAACTGACATTCTTTCTTAAAAGATGCACAAATATTTTCATCGAAGACCCCAAAAAAAGCCCGTGGCCCTGACAGCGTCAGGACTGAAATGCTCAAACACAGTCCTCTTGAGCTGCAGAAGGCCCTGCTTAAACTGTTCAACCCGGTTTTGCAAGATGGCTGCTTTCCTGACACCTGGAGTAGGGGTCTTATATCCCCAATATACAAGAGTGGCGATAAATTGGACCCCAATAACTACCGAGGCATCTGTGTGAGCAGTAACCCCGGGGAAGGTTTTCTGCTGTATTCTTAACGCCCGAATACAGGCCTTCCTTCCCGAACATGGTGTCTTGAGCAAGAGTCAGATTGGCTTTCGACCAAATCACCGCACTACAGATCACATTGACACCCTACACACCCTAATTAGCCCCGTGATGGCCTGTCCAGGATGTCTCCCCACCTGCCACCCAATGACTGCTGGGATAGGCTCCAGCATCCCTGTGACCCTGAGAGCAGGATAAGCGGTTTGGATCATGGATGGATGGATGGACTTAGTGAGGCTTTCATTTGTGCAGAGGCAACATGTAATCAACCCGTTATGTTGCATCACTCAGCATCTTGATCAAATGGAGATGAGTAATGGAGCATTTTATTCGAAGCCAAATAAATCCATCTAAAGTAAAACTACAAAAACTCAATTCACAATCTACTACTGCTACTTTTGGCTGCTCCAGTTAGGGGTTGCCATAGCGGATCATCCGTTTCCATCTCTTCCTGTCCTCTATTGTACTCTGTCATGCCAGCCACCTGCATGTCCTCCCTCACCACATCCATGAACCTCCTCTTTGGCCTTCCTCTTTTCCTCTTCCCTGGCAGCTCCATATTCA